>NC_082602.1:40223732-40516051 GCF_030936135.1 Gavia stellata
CCAGCGAAGAGTGCGTCCGCCCAAGCCATGAACAGCCTGTTTCTCCAGCAGAACGCTGTGGAAATGGTGTCAAAGGCTTTACTAAAGTCCAGGTAGACAACATCCACAGCCTTTCCCTTGTCCACTAAGCGTGTCACCTTGTCACAGAAGGAGATCAGGTTGGTCAGGCAGGACCTGCCTTTCATAAACCTGTGCTGACTGGGCCTGATCTCCTGGTTGTCCTGTACGTGTCGCGTGATGGCACTCAAGATGATCTGTACCGAGGTCAGGCTGACAGGCCTGTAGTTCCCCAGATCCTCCTTCCAGCTCTTCTTGTAGACAGGCGTTGCATTTGTTAACCTCCAGTCCACTGGGACCTCCCCGGTTAGCCAGGACTGCTAGTAAATGATGGAAAGTGGCTTGGTGGTTTCTTCAATGGAAATCAGCCCTGGCTGCCCGGAGCGATGGACCGCAGAGGCAGAGCGATACAATTCAATACTCTCTTACAGAGTAGGGAGGCAGAAAGAAAAAGGAGCTTTAGACAATCTTGTCTCCTGAAAAGATGGGGAAAAAAATTTCCATAGCAAAGAGCTTCTAGTCTTGAGAACATTTCACTATATCAAGAGCTTCACCGCTGCAAGGTTCAGTGATTGTCACAGATATTTACAACCTGCGAGCAAGGAAACCATCGCAGATGGAATGTGGAAAAAAGTACGGACGCATAAATTCAGCGAATATACATCTGACCGACTGCGGGTGCAACTGCAAAGCACGCTCCTCTGAAAGAAAAGAAAAAAGTAGTCAGGAAGAAATATGGGTCGCATTAGTCTCTCAAAATGGATGTGGTGACATCACCTTTCTAACTCAATTGCTTTTTATTTCACTTGAAGAGACTTTGGCTTGGCTGCCAATAGGAAAAATGAGGTTTTGGGGGAAAAGACTGTGAAGATGCTGTGATTAATCTCGAGGCAAATCTCAGACTTTTCTGAAGGAGTCTTTATTAAGCAAGATCCTAATTTTTCCCTTTACCCCCTTTTCCATGTTTTCCTTTGGGATACAGTCAGAAATTCAGAGAGTTAAACAGTGCCAGTCCCTTGGTTTTCCGGCTATAGGGAGCGAACAGGACTGCCCAGGATGGATTAACTTTTATGAGATTCTTCAGGAGTTACTGTGAGCGTGAACTCCATTTAAGTAACACTGCCAGAGACTTAATTTATTACCTAATTGATAAGAAATATAGCATAGGAAGGCTAAACAATGAAAGCAACTTCTACAGGAAATATTTTACTAAGAGGAAGCTACATGGGAAAATTGAGTTACAAATTAAATAGGTAAAAATATTTGCTCATATATAACAAAATTCTACTTTTTTTTTTTTAACGGAACTTGAGAGGTCCTGGCATTATTTCTTTGTAAATGGGGGAAAAAAATGGGGGAGTGACTTAGCAGAGAGGGAGAATAAAAAGGGAGGTGGAAGCTAAAGGGGAAGGGAAAAGATCTGGGAGGGGCTGGTGGAATTAGGGAATGAAGACATAGGTGGAAAGATGGACAGTGGTCTGGGAAAGAGGGAGCATGAGGCATTGGCATTTCTGAGCACTGGGGGTATCCTGAGGTATGAAAATCTGGAAGATACTTCATTCTGGGCTCTTGGAGGTGCATCGCCTGCCGGAGGGCAGAGCCTGGCGTTATCAGGGATGCATTTGTGCCTCTGCAAAAGGTGTTTCTGCTGCAATGGAGGGTTGTTTCAATTTCATTCGTATGCATCTTTTTAGGAGTTTGAGATCACCTAATAGATGCTGCTCTATGGAAGTGTTACTGCTGAGTGCATGATGAGTTCTCATTTCTGTACGTGCTTTGTAAACGTAAGAAATCTGTTGCTAGATGAATTTCTGTCTCTTGCATGCTGTGACCAGGGAGAGGTTTGATTTACCAGCTGCTCTTTTGCAATTTGTCCCTTGCCATCGTTACCCCTGGGGATAAGAACACTTCTCTTCCCCTGCCCTCCTCCAAGAGGCAAACATGGTAGCAGAAGCTACTCTAAGGTGGGCAGAACAAGAAGACGTGATTTAAATGATAAAATATTCCATGCTTTTACAGTTTTGCCCTTGTAAACTGTAAAGAGGAGGGCTGATTTCTCTGCAAAACCCACAGGCAGTCACATCAGACCGTCCACCTCTGTTTTCCTCGCTCCTCTAGCTCTTCCCAGCAAGTCCCCCTGCACAGCCCCGCTGCTCTGTGCCTCCCTCCCACCCGCATGCTGCAGCTCTCTCCTCAAAGCAAATCCTTAACATGCGTTTAAAACAGTTCCTTCCTTTCCCCTGTAACTTCAATATTTACACTTGGCTTATGGAAATTATGGCAAAAGCCTGAAATAAGGGAAAGAAAAAGAAAAGTGGAAAAACCCGTCAAACCCTTGACAAGTTGCCAAGGCAACTTCAGGAAGATGATCGCCCAAGTTCGGAATTAAGCAGCAGGTATCAGGAAAGATGCTGCAGGCTGAGGAGTGGGCCAGAGCGCTGTGCTGAGCCGGCGTAAGGTCCAACAGCTTGCAATTAATTCAAAGTAACTATAAATTAAATAAACACAGGGGAAACTTGAAATGTTTTCTACCCCATAGGTTTTTCAACCTTCTGTAAAACAAAGACCCCATCCCCAGTTTCCAGGCTAGTTTCCAAAACTAGCTTTTTTCCCCCGTCAGATATACCTTTGCTCGATTCTGTATCGAATGCTATAAAATATGGAAGATAGTAATGTTTCTAATTAAGTTTCTGAAGCTCTACGCCAAGCCCCTCTCTCAGGGATGGGAGAATACAAATCACTTGATGATAATTTCTAACAATGGTCAACCAATTGGTTTGAGAAATATGGATCAAAAGGTTGATTCTCAAATATTTATTATAATAAGCTGAACAAGCAGCAGGCTGTAATTCATATGGTAGAAAGAATTCCTTGCTAAATCATCACATCATAAAGAAAATTGCTTTTTTAATTTAATATTTCTCTTTCGGCGGTTTCTATAGAGACATGCTAATTTAGGAGCTTAATTTATTATCTGGAAGAATATTATGCTAGATACAAGTTTTCACCAAGTCACTTTCAAGTGAAACCAAAGGCTCACGTAAGTGAAGCATGTGAGCAAAAGCGCAAATTGCCTCCTTTATTATGGCATAATGGGAAATCATGTAATGGCACATCCTTCCTCCGGCAGCAAAGGAATGGATAATGATGCTCTTTGCTGCTAGTTTGGTCACAGAAATACTGTAAACTCAGCAGTGAAAAACCAGCAGCCTTTTTCCTAGAGATGTAGCATGGCAGCGTAGCAAAAAAACATTTCTACTTTGAGATAATGTCAGTCCTATCTAGCAGTTGACCGAGCATGTGCTGAAAATTGATAACAGCAACTAACAGCTCTGCTACAAATCTGCCACTGGAGCCTCATTAGCTTGTCAACAGTTGGACGAAAACTTTTGGTATGTATTTTCTCTATAGTTTACCCAGCATGAGGGGCCTTAGGTCCGCAAACAGTAACGTGAAGAGGAAATACCTGCATTGTCAGCAGGGACAAGTACCCCTTCCCATCCCTCTTCTCACCGGGATGCTGCTGTCGTGGTTTAAGCCCAGCTGGTAACTAAGCACCACACAGCTGCTCGCTCACTCCCTCCCTGCCCCAGTGGGATGGGGGAGAGAGTAGGAAAAGTAAAAGCGAGAAAGCTCGTGGGTTGAGATAAAAACAGTTTAATAAATGAAATGAAGTAAAATAATAATAATAATGATAATAAAAATTGTAATGAAAACAACAACAAACAAGAAAGGCAAGTGATGCAAATGAAAACAATTGCTCACCACCCTCCGACCGATGCCCAGCCCAAGCAGCGGTCCCCGGCCAGCTTTCCCCTAGTTTATATACTGAGCATGACATCATATGGTCTGGAATATCCCTTTGGTCAGTTGGGGTCAGCTGTCCCAGCTGTGTCCCCTCCCAACTTCTTGTGCACCCCCAGCCTCCTCGCTGGTGGGGTGGTGTGAGAAGCAGAAAAGGCCTTGAGGCTGTGTAAGCACTGCTCAGCAGTTAACTAAAACATCCCTGTGTATCAATACTGTTTTTAGTACAAATCCAAAACAAAGCCCTATACTAGCTACTATGAAGAAAATTAACTCTATCCCAGCCAAAACCAGCACAGCTGCATGGCCATGTGCCAGCCCTGTTCCACCCTGGCTTGACAGGGGCCAGGACAAAGCACAAAGGGTTTGGAGCAGTTCAGCTCCTCAGGTTTACCCTGGCCATCGCAATCTCACCTCCGTGCTCCTCAGCTGCGGCACAGCTCCTGGGGTGAAGACCAGAAGCTCTCACTGGTTTTCCCAGATAACCAGTTAGTCCTGCAAGGGTGTGAGGAGTGGGATTAGCCACTGATGAAGGATACTAAATGGACACGCTGTAGACCCCGGGAGCGCCTAATTTCTGAAAGCTGCCTGGTAAAGGACTGACACTAGCATGCTGGCTTTGTGAAGCTTCCTCTGTGACCTCAAGCTATCGCTTAGCTCTTTTCAGAAATATTTTGTCAAAACCATTGGAAATAGAGGGCAGCTCGAACAAGTTGATTAGCTTTACTCTGAGTGACCTGGTTTACACCACATTATTTTATTCTGTGAATCAGTCTACATTACAGGTGATCGTATATTACCAAATGGTACATATTTCATAAAGAGTGTGAATGAAGGGATGATAATTCAGTTCAAATAGAGATGTCTCTCGATTAAGAAACTGCCAGCCAATTACCATCTTTGTTGAATCACAGAAATAAGTGATTCCTTTATGTACTTTAAATGTGGTTTATGCAAAGCATAAACTATGTAACAGACTCTACATTAAAAAAAGAAAAAGAATGTTCTGCTGGTTTAGTGCAGTAAATAAGCTCTGAAAGATTAGCAATACTAACCAAAAAAATCCACTCCTTGTATCTAGTGTACATGACAAATGATTAAAAAATGTAGATGTGAGAAAGACCGTTGTTTCCTTTGTGCCATATTGGCATTTGGAAGTTCTCTTACGTGGTAGTGGAAAGCTAGCAGGTTGGGAAATGCCACGGAGACACTACTGCAATCAGTGAAATTATTATTACTTCCAATCACCTGCAGCTGTACAGAGATTCACTCAGTGTTCAGGTTTCTGCCTCTCCAGTGGTGCCGGGTGAGCAGACCAGCGTGGATCTGTTCCATGTAGTCTGCTGCAACCTTCGCACTTCAGTGCTGCACAGCGGTTTCCTATGGCACTGCACATACCCCTAGCCCGGGTAAAACACCTAACACCGTCTGTCTTGGGCCAAGGAAATCTCGTGTCCTCAGTCTCTCGTGCGTCCTACCCGATTCTGGAGCCACCTGGGAGCCCAGGTCTACAGGAGTCCTGGCATTATAATGGACAATGTCAAACGCTTTTAACGTTTTCTAAAATTTCCTTTTTTCTTTTTTTTTTTTTCCTTTCATGCTGCAGACATGCGCCCTGGTTTTATATGAGAAGTGCTGTTCTTTTACTAGTTACATGTATTTCTACAGCATGAAGGTATAAAGATGAACTTTGAGATCATTATCTCATTACCACAACCAGTCGTTACTTGCTGTTTGCAATTGATTTCCCTTTGTAATAAAACATATTAATTTCCCAGACATTGATCCTCAGCCTACCAAAGGCTAAAAATTTGGTTTTTCTCAAGGTTTTTTGTGTTCCCAGCCTGTGAGCCTGGAGGATATCACTGTTACTCTCCCTTTGTGCTCTGCCCATGGGGCTCCATGCTAAAGACACCAGCTTCTGGCAGGGAGGTAAGAAAAGCACTCCAAACCTGCACACAAACCATTTGCACCCAGCAGTGCCTGGGAAGGTCGCTGTCGCTGCCCTCCACAACCCCCAACTGCAGGGTTTGCTGTCGCTGCATCCCCACGTTTCCGTCTCCCTCGGGGTGATGCTGACCTTCCTCCCTGCCCTCGGTGCTCACCACTGGCCAGCCTGGTGGGATTGCTTGTTTATTTCTTTGTTTGTTATTATTTTTTATTGCTATGGCTTATCTGTAGAATTGTTTGGAACGTTTTTTTAATGCATACTTTGGAATTTGTCAAACTAGTGGTATTAGTTTCATCAATCTACGAATACAAGCATCCAGGGTAGTTGCCTAAACCACATACAGGACACTGGCACATTACGTGAGGGAAACATTTTGAAAACATGACAACAAAAGGATTATGTGCGTTCGATGTGTGGCTTTCAGCAGGGAGAAGGCAGTGTTGGTGGTCTGTTTCTTAAAGATAAGCTTGGGGCAGTAAATTTATTGCTAATGGTTTTATTTTCATTTTCTGGCATGGTACTTGGATGCTATTCATTTAAAGAATTATGCTATTTTCATAAGATAGATGTATAAAAAAGAAAAGATTTCTTGGCTTCTTCTGGCTCAGAGGTGGAACAGTGGCTGCAGGCTGGGAAAACACCATTCGTTTTAGAAAAAAGGTTTGTTTGGAGAAAAGGGTTGTCTTCCTACCGCTTCTCTAGGAGTTAGGAAGGCAAGATTTTGGAATTTTTCTGAGAGGGAAGCTGAGAATTAGTCATTGTTCAAAGGGCTGTAACTGAGTCTCCTATTGGAGCTCTATCACTGATGGAGCTGCTGTTGAATGGCTCCAAAAAAGTGTTGAGAAAATGCAGTAAATGCTCAGAAGAACTATTCGACTTAAGTTACTGAATATAAACATCTCAGCATTTTCACCTCTTCAGAAGAATTTGATATGATTTGATACTGGCATGTGTAACTGCAAAATTAAGGACTTTTCAATTAATTATGATGAGTGGCTGTGTTTTACCAAATACCTGTTCTATTTCTGAGCAAGCTGTGACAAGTTACTTGAACTGATTGCATGGGATAATTTGGATAAGATGTTTGGGTATTTTTCTTTGGCCATTTCTCTAAGAATTGTCAGGTTCTTACTGTAGCGCCAAGTGATACTATTTTTATGATGCTTCTGTGGGGTGACATGAAGCATGAAGTCATTATGGAGAAGGTAGGGTCAAAATCATCTTCTGGGGCTGATAATTTTGTTGCTCAGCTTGAAGGTTTTTTAGGTCTTACGTGCTTTATCATTTTCTCCAGTCTAAGTGCTGGTCCAGTAGACACTTTTGCAACCTTGCAGGAGCATACAGCAGTTCTGCAAATCTGGCTTGTGCCCCACCTTTGGCAGCTCAGAGAAGATGTTGCAATTAACAGTTAACCGTGAGGCGCTGAGTTTAAGCGGTGAGCTCCGCATCAAAAAGAGGGCAGGATCCAAAAACGTTCCAGGGCAGGATCAGGAGTTTTATAGCAAAGGAAATGCTTTTTTTTTCCCCCACTACCATGAATATCCTCTTTTCTTGGAGTGCCCTGATGTACTCACCGAATGCTGCTCCCTTGGACCGGGGTTGGTTATGCCACGCTTGCTCACCCCAGCATAACCAGGCAGACATTGAGGCAACCATCTACTGGGGGAAACAGTGACGTTTGGAGCATTAGAAGTCCCTCAGCGGGTCAGATTGTAGGTCCAGATGCATCCTGGTCATTACCACAAAGGTGTTAAGCCTCCTTGCCTAAAGACGTGATCAGCAGCTCTGAAAAAATGAGTGAATTTCTGTCAATTTGCATATGCATAACGTTGTGTTTGCTTCACAAAATCCACTCACACTCACTACCACCCTAGCTTCTGGCCTTATCAGGAGAAAACAAAAAAGAAAATGCAATGTTTCCCAGATTTTGCATATTGCTCTTTCATGAAGTGGGAAGATCACAAGCTGATAAAAGCATCTCCAAAGGGAATGGCAGATTTTAGCAATGAGCACTTCTCATGTGCCTCCAAACCACACATCAACCCTTTCTTATCAGGAGTGTAGCTACTCTGTGTGTGTGTGATTAGCTGTAGACCAAATGTACTTGCGATACTTCCCAGTGTGGAGCAGACTTAATTGAACAGCCAAGCACAGGAGGAGTGCAATTGATTTTCTGTAGTCTGAAGATACAGGGCAGTGGTTGGAGAAGTAATGCGATCCTTGCCTGAGGAAGGATTACTCAATTTATATTAGACTGACATTAAAAAACAACAGTTAACCAGCATCAAATACAATTTCAGAATACAGATTTTGTAATTGCCATGTATTAAATATTTTTTATGATGTCCACAAGTGTATCTAGAAGACCAAAGAAAAAAGTTGTGATGATTTACCAATGTAGTATATAGACTTTAGGGAGGTTTTCATTCAACTGAATAATTCTTTTCAGTGTAAGCGGCACAGGTCCCATACAATGATGAAGACATTTGGCTCAAACACTTTACACAACGGGGTTACATGCCAGTGTGCAAATGGTTTCCTGTTCTTGCAAAGGCAATAAGTCATGGTAGAAGCTTAACAAGTCTATGGTTTTTTCTGATAAGGGCATTATTGATGAGTGGAGGAAAGGAAGAAGTGAATGAGTGAGTAGAGGCTAAAAGTGACTGAAAGAAATAGGGTGATTAATACATCTACATGAAAAAGAGGAAGCATGATCAGGATGACTGGTCAAACGATGGAAAGCACAGAAATGAAGCTGAGGAAAGAAGATTGGAGGAAGAACCACGTGACAGGCTTAGGAACATTTTAGGAAAAGAAGCAGCAGATTGGAAAAAATCTCAATCTAGCATGTGAGGCAAGTGGTGAGAAGAGAGATCTTGTGTGGTCTGGAGGTAGGGGGTAGAGAAGGGATGGTGGAGTGGTGGATATGGTTAATGGTGAGGTCCTTGGTGCCCCATGGAAAACACCACCACCATGGTGGGAAGGTCCTGCTCTCCCATATTGCTCCAACTGCTTCTTGCTAAACCCCTCAGTGCTTTCAAACCCTGCTCTGGGGGGCTGTTTTCCACACCACCAAGCAATCTTCCTGCTCTCCTCCGGACTCCTCAAATGGTCCACAGGTTTGTTAGCTGCAGCATGACAAGCTGAACACAGTAGTCGCTACTGAGATTTCCACTCCCGGAGTGTGGGCATCCACCTCCTGCACAGAGCTCCGGTAGGTTCAGAGACCCTTGATGAATCCCACTTCACGCAAAGTGAGAGATTTTGTTCACCAAAGTTGAATTAGCTTCTTCGTGACGTTGCTATAGCCATCTTCAGTATTTCAGTAGACCCATTAGTACACACTAAAAATAATTAAAGATATTTGTGCTTTGTTTTCTGCTATAATTGCTACTGTATTTCTATATCTAGGATAATTTTATCATTTCTGATCAACTGTATTTAAGTTGTATTGAGGAGGAAAACACGGTGCTTGGGTTCTTGTAGATGAGTTTCCAACACTGAGCCTATGAAATTAATGTTTTTGTGTCATGACAAACCATTTAAAGCTGCTGTATTTTATTAGAATAAATAAATAGGCTAAAAAAAATCCCTGCTGATAAAGTTTTTGAATCCCTTTAGCTGGTCTTAAAATCACATTTTGATTTTTTTTTTTTTGGTCAGCATCATAAAAATTATCTTTTCTTGGGAAGTAATTACATATTGACTGCTGATGTGCTTTCACTGCTGAATGTATTTTGAGAAAGATGCAGTTTTATTAAAACTGGGGAAAGTAAGTGCAACAAGCCTGGCGGAAGCTTTGCTTTACACAGCCAGCTTCTGCAGGAAGGGATGGCAGATCTTGGTTTAGGACTGGGAAAACATAACTTTTCCTTTATTTTTCTGAACTATTATTTTTGCAAACAAAGTCAGGTATTGCTTTGCAGAAAGGCAGTATTCAATGTCCTGAAAATGTCCCTTAGTGTTTAAGGACTGACCATAAATGAGATATTTTTGCAGACTTGTGTTGACTGAGATGAATACGAGCTGTAAGTCTCCAGGGAGGCTTTTCTGCGACCGTGGCCACTCTGGTAATCCTGCAGAAATGCGTGTGGTTGTGAGGAGCAGCCTCCCTGAAGCTGTTTTCCTTTACCACAGTTTGCTTTGCAGCTCTGCCATCCTTTGCTGAACGTGCTCTGGTATATTAATATTCCAACTATTAAACCATTAAAGTCTACCAGTGAGTTAATTACATTAGGGGTTGCTTTTAAAACCTGCCAGTGATCCTCTCCTGAGGACTCTCCTGGGGAGCTGCATTTCAAAGGCGCCGTTCCTTAGCATCCCCTCTCACGAGAGAGTTCCTCGACTAAACAGAGAGCAAAGAGGATTGAATGTTTTCAGCACTTCTTTAAATTGATGTCTCTGGGAGCAGCTCTGGTGCCAGGTACTTGAAAAAAACACAGAGATGCTGGAGATGAAATCTGAATAACCAATTTTAGCTGATGTTCGGGTTTCGGCTTTGCGGAGTCCTTAAGCACACATCGCTTCTCGCCAGCTTAAACATGATTTTCTCATGTGGCTGGCAGCGGCAAGCGCTGTGTCAGCATGGTAGCGGTGCTGTACTTCTAAATATAAGGATTTAGAGTGGTACAGGAACAACCAAGAGGCAGGATCCCACCTGTTACTTCCTTTGCAGGGCTCTGCAGCCTGGCTGCATCCCCTCTGCCCCTGCCTGGCAAAGCGCACGAGCGTGCGCACAGCTTGCCGGGGAGGGCACATGCCTTGCACCGATGCTGTTTGCAGGGGCTGTGTTCGAAACACGGGTGGCAGTGGGGTTGGATGAGTCAAAATACCTTCTGACTCTGGGTCTTCCCAAAACCCAGTCTGGATTGAACTACTTACAGAAAAAAAAAGATCGAGCTTTTAAGGGGTTTTTTTTCTTCCAAAGAAGGTAGCGAGTGGGGAGTGAAGTTCCTCTGGCTGTTCTTGCTGAATAGCAAAATGAAGACCACCCAGTCTAATTCCAGACAATTAATAAACCCCTTCATTTCTTGTATAAGCCATAGTTACCCCATGCAGATCACTGATACCAACATTACTGAGTTTAAGGATTTAAAGAAATTTGAAAAGGACTAAATATTTAGATGAGTAATAAAAATATTCAGTTATTCATTAAGGAGGGTGGATAGACTGAAGGGACGCAAAATGCTTTTGTTTTGGAGTAGAAGCATACCACTGAAGGCTGAAATTAGGAAGATTTTCCCTGTGACCTAATGAATGTTTGCCCATGGTGGGATTTTGTTATCCAGAACTGGCAAAGGTGGGAGATGCTCACAGGGGAGCAGCACATCAACTAGGTACGGGCTGCAGGCGAGTTGTGCCAACACCGAAATAGATGCATGGTTGTCTGAATATCTTGAGGAACAGGGTTGTTCCAGGCAGGAGTATTTTGCAGTCAGGAATGCATTTATTACTTGTTCTGCTCCTATGAAGTAAAGGAGATGTGGGATGTAGTTTGTTTGATCAGTGCTGTGTCCTGCTGCATAAAAGACCTCTTTATGGGAAAGGGGAAATTATCCATGGAAAGCCTGAAGGCAAACCTCAGTCACCTCCAGTCGTCCTAAAACCCAAGTGAAGCGTCTGTAGACAGACTGAAAGGGACTCTCGTATAGATATGATAGTCCATGAAGTGCTAACTAAAAAAGTGAATATGCATCAAATATCATGAGATATTTAAATTAACATGCAAGCCTTTTTACCTGATTGAGTAATTACGAAGTGGCAGGCTGCATTGGGTAAATTAATTATGGAGAAGGAAAGACAGAAGAAAGTGAAATACTGTGGCTGTTGGAGCAGTATTAATTGTTCTCCATCTGTCTGTGGAAATAAAAAAGAAATGGGAGAGATCAGATCTCCTGGAACAAAAAATGAGAGCTCAAAAGGTTGGTTGTTAATAGCAGAAATAATCATTAAAATTTTGAAGGTTCCCTGAAGTTCAGGAAACATGATACCATTGATAAGGAATAAAAAACAGATTTGAAGCAAGTCAAAATGGTAAAGCCACAATTCCCCAGGATTTTGGTAGCTGAGGGAAGTTTTCCCAGAGGGGCCAGTGTTAGCCCAGCTCTGCAATGGCCGTTAACCCCTCGAGCTCCTCCCGGGAGGGGTCTGGAGACCCAAGGAGCGATGCTGAGCTCGGCAGAGCTCGCTCCCCACGGCCAGCCTCCCTCGGGCTCCCGGGTTGGCAAACAGGAGCCTTTCCCTCGGATCCAGGAAAGATCACATTCAAAATGGAAGCAGAACTTAAATTGCTAGCTGGCTTAGACACCAATGCAATTCGCATTCGTGCTTAATTAAAAAATAAAAATACAAAAGTCTTTTTATCTTACTAAGAGACATAGTTCAGAAGCTCACTGAGATAACTCAACGTTAGCTTTGTTAACTTCTTCACTGTTGACCAAAATGTAAAAACAAAAAAGATGAGATTTATTGGCTGTATAATGCCTTAATCAGATAGCCCCATTAACAGAGATTATCCTGTTTCTTCCTAATTGCCTCCATTCATTTAAGTGGTGTGTCTTTAGAGACAGAAATTTTATCTAATCTGAGAACTGAGGGGCAAAACCCTGACTGTAATGAAACTGTGTTTAATCTTCTCTTTTAGCATGAATGCATTATGAGTAGATGGAATCTGGGGTGTGGATACAGCTTGTGGTAAAAAGGAGATCACAGCTTGTTCACATCTTTTGTTGTTCCCATGCTACAACAATATGCTTTTTAAAACCGCGAGGCAGCTCAACATCGTGTTCAGCACCCGTGCTTCCTCTGCAAGCGCGGGGAGTGCGGCTCCCACTCAGGGTGATTTGGGGATGCTCCTGCTTCTATGCTGTCCCTGAGCGCTAAATTTGCAAAGGGGGTTTCTAATTTGGAGTTTCCAATTGCGTACTTAATTTCAAAATTTCTTACCTAGAACTCATAGGGAGCTAAAGGCAGTCTTTAGTTATAGAATCATAGAATCATTTAGGTTGGAAAAGACCCTTAAGATCATTGAGCCCAACCATTATCCTTGGGAATGCAATTATTGTATGGGAATCCAACATTTCAGTTGGTGCTAGACCCCTTGTTGCCTTTTGGGTCCCTGTCCTGATTTTCTGCAGCTGTTCAGAACCGCTAGTGAGCCACGCTTGTCATCTGGGAAAATCCTCAGAATAAATCTTCTGATTACAGAGATTGACAAGAACAGATCTTTAGCTGTTTTTTTTTCTTTCCCCCAGATCTTTGATATCACTCCTGCTCTTACTCTTCCCTCATTCTTTTTAACGCTGAGCGCTTTCTTTCAAACAGTGAGGCAACTCAAAATCCCAGATCCTCATTGGTGTTGTTGGTATTTAAGCACTGTGTCGGAGGAAAAGGGCCCTGGGAAGTTGCCCTGGGACTGAAGGGTGCCTGCAGCCATGGGTGTGGGACAAAGAGCTTTTCTCTCCTACTAGATTCAAGGAGAAAAATTAAAATGCAAATTTTGAAATAAGTTTATGGATTTTTACTGGCTAATTGTTGCACCTGTATACCTAGCAGAGAGTTGCTTAGCAAAAAGTCTTAAATCTGTATTCCAGGTTTCCGTTTTGCTGATGTTTTCAAACAGATCATATATATTCTTTCCTAAGTAGCATAGCAAGGGAACCTAAACAGCATCCAAAAAGATTAGATTTGCTTTTTGTATTCAAGAAAAAGCCCTTTATCTGGGATATGTTTCCTGGTCCTATAATTTAATGACAAAACCATTGATGCTATAAGCAAAAAATTGCAAGTGTTCTATGTGATGGAAAAAGTAAGAGAAAAAATGGAACAATAAAAGAGCTTAAACCAAAACAGCCAGGAGGCAAGAAGGATGCAAACGTGCTCCCCCCATGTTAATTTACAAAGTGGCCATGAGTCTCTGGCCCACTATTCCACAGCAATCACCAGAACAGGAAAGTCAGAAAATGGTTTTTCCTAAAGTATGAAAAGAGGTGCAAGGCATTTCATCCTTCTGAAGTGAGCTAAGGAAAAGACTATGTTCCCCAGCAAGTGCAGCTCAGCTGCACTTCAGGGATGGAAACAGTGCAGAGCTAATTTATCCATTAGAGTCTGTTGTTTTGCCTTCAGTACATATGGAAATCCTCTAGAATACCCTCTTAGCATAGGATCTAGAGTTCTGCCCCTTCACCTGGGTGCTACCATGGGGTACTTTGCTATAAACCTCTGCATTTGGGAAAGGAAATATCGGTTATATAAACAGATACATACACATTGCTATTTAAAAAGAAATAAAAATTCTGCATTATAATGTTCATGATCTCCAGAAGAATGTCAGAGGAGTTTATGGCCCAAGTTGCTATACTCTGTTCTTCCAGTTTCTGCAGTTACACAGAGGGGAATGATTGAAAGAAAGAGGAGAAAATGTGAAAACCTTCTATGACTCATAAGATAACAAAAAAAAAAATCTTAACTAACCCTGATGGTTGTAGTTTTAATTCTCTTTTGAACAGAGATGCGGTATGAAAAAGATGCATGTTGGTTAAAGGCAAGGAGTTATGATATAAACAGATGTGCAGTATAACTCATAGCGGTCAGTTTGGTCAAATTGTTATAAAATTCTCATATACACACCAGAAGGCAGACAATTTAATTATAATTTAAATCAGAGCAAAGATTTCCTTAAAATCAGAATCCATCTAAACGTTGCAATGCATTTCATTTCTAAACAGTGCTGCTGTGTTTCATACGTTCACACTAAGTGGTTTTCTTGGGGCACATGTGTGCACATGCAAGTTTGGTGGCCTTTTTTAATACGGTTGTGCTCAATTTTACAGCAAATAGCACAGTTCAAAAGTGACTGAAAAGCCTGGTCTGCAATTTTTCTCTGCAGTGGCTGAACAGGGGTTTTTCATTTCATACATCATTTACAACTTGCTGCAGTGATTCTATAAAGTTAGTACGCATCCTCCAGACAAAGTGAAGAGCAGAAGTAAATAGATTTTTTTTTAAGATCGCTGTTGTCATCATTATGCATGTTTGGCATCAATTTTATTTTACTGTATCTGGCCAAATTGCCCAGAGCACTGTTTGGCTCCTGGATATAGAATTCAGCTAATTTAATTTCTAAAGTAGTCTCATAACTGCGTCTTCTCCCATCGCGCGTGTAGGTACTGCCAGTCTGCCCTGAAGGGCCGGGGGAGGCTGGGACATCCCTCTGTCCGAAGCCACTTGTCTCCCACCTCATATGTGCTGCTTCTTTCTAATGTGCTTTCCCTCCCTCCTGTTTTGGCTTGACCATATCCTCCCCTTCCTTGGAGGGATGCTGGCTCCTGCCTTCTCCCCCTTGCAAGGATGCTGCAAGGTAGTAGTGCCACTAACAATTTTCCAGGTTTTCTTTTACTGACTTTGGAGGCAATGAGAAAACTGGACAAAATTCCTGGGTTTACTTGTGATGAATTTTTCTTCAAAAACAGTTCATCTTTCTAAAACCCTACTTGAGATTTGTTTAGCAGCTGTGTCTCTTTGTAGAGAGCTTTCAGCAAACTCTGTCTTAAAGCACCTAACACAGGCACTGTAATAATTTTGCTACCATTAACTTGCATGTTGGAACAACAGAACTTGAAGGCTATCTACATTTGGGGCTTTGGTTTAGGAGATTTCAATAATTATGAAGGTACCATGCTTGACAATCCATCTTAACCTTCGATTTGCAAAATGAGTCTGCATGTTCTAAAAGAAAAGTTGTCTCTTAAGAGTTTCTCTTGACAATGGCAAGAGAATCATAGAATCACTTCGGTTGGAAAAGACCTTTAAGATCATCAAGTCCAACCGAGAAAGAAGCAGTGTCCATCTCTTGATGTCTCAGAACAACTTTTGCTCAATGGAGACTGAAGGAAAAATAATAACAGCATACAGTTTCAATAATTTAAAAATTTAAAGTATTCCCATCCTGTTTGCTGCGGCAGCCCTGTGCTCCTCCTTTTCCCCTGGTTGGTGACTGGTTTTTCCCCTGCTCGCAGGAGTGCCTTTGGTTTCCTCTTTCTTGTTATTGGGGAGATCAGAGTCTGCCAGTTCTCAGATGAAACAGCGTTATTATTATTAACATCACCTCTGACTCCATTCAACACATCTAGATACCATGTACTGTCAAATTATACAGATTTTAATAAGCTGGCCAGTTTTCAGCATTCCCTTCATCAGATTTAATTGAACTTTAACTTCACTTATTTAAGACTTGATCATTACTTTCAGGGCATGCTTAAGTGGGTAGTAATTATATCTATATAATGTAACATATGAATCCTGATGGGTTTTTAAGACACTTCCACAGTTTCTACACTTTAATTAAAGAATTACTTTAAAACTATCTAAGAGGCTATTATTTTTGAACAGTGGTTTAGTGTTTTGACCCTTCTTCATGCAAGCAATAAATTATTTGGAAGGCAAACATTTGCAGGTAAGCAAGCAAGTGAAGCAGGTTGAATCACTGTTCAGAAACAGAGGAGAAATTAAAAGAATTGTGAACTGATTGCAGTGAAATTGTCTGCCTGATTGCCTTTCTTCTGCGTGGTTGAGAATTACAGTAAAAGTGGGAATACAGCAAAGATTAATGGTTTTGCAATGTTAGCTTTCTTGTAATAGTGGATGAGTCCTTGCACAGACTTATTCATGTTTTCGTCCGAGAACTTTACTGGAAGGATATCTACTGAAGGGACAGACATTAATAAAGCTGTAACACAGCCAATACTGTAAGCTTGACAAAACGAAGACCAAGTCTGGTCCGAGCCTAGCTGTGGCCGCGGCACGTATAGCGGCACCAAAACCGCTGTCAGCCGCGCTGGTTTAGCTTGACGCTTAGTAGGTAGGGGTCTTGCTCTATGTTATCTTGAACCCATCCTTGCAGACTGGCATGGGTTTGCCACCAGCAAACTTCCACTAGCTCCATCCAGGAACCTGCTGGGGTCCCATTTTCTACTGGACACTTAGAACACTACTGGGACCTGGCAATGTCTGCCTGGTGGGAGTGGGCTGTGTGTTGTCCCACTGCGTCCTGGCCTTATCTTAACTGAGGAGGTAGGGATGGGTTTATAGGGATGTACACCATGTTACTTAGTAGTATTTGAGCATGTTATTTTCCTATTTTTCTGTCTTCACAATGATCATTCAAATTAAGCTGAAACCTAAATGATTTGCAAATTTGAGTGGGGTTTGGAACAATTTAGAGTAGGAGAACAGAGCAAATAAATCAAAAGATTCCAGTATCTCACTGTTTCCATGATCTTCCAACCCTGGCAACACTCAATAGACTGCGTTAAAGCTGGGATGAGGATGATGGTATTGTAGACTGCATTATTTATTCACAGGCTAGTAAACCCAGGCTTATTTATTCAATTCATAGGCCATTAATTCATGATCATTCCAAGAATATAACCAGAATTAGCATTATAGTGAATTTTGTAGTCTGTGTAAGAAAACATGTTCATTACTAAAGTTTAATAGAAGGTTTCCTATTGAACAAATAAATTTCCACTGCTAATTAAATATTATATGCAGAATTTTAAGAATAGATCCTCGCTGATTCTAATGCTAGAATACAGGTTTAAAAAAAATACATTTTCAACAAAACCCTGTATTTCTATTTAATATCAAATCAGAGTAGAGAAGTAGTAGAAGCACTAGAAGTCGTGATAATATTTGTTAAGCGTGGTCAAAACTTGGGCAATTTTGAAATAGATTTTACTCATACACGTTGGCCTTTGAGATCCAGGGGATATGTGAGCATTAGCTGCAAAAACGTGTGTTTGGTTTTTAAATCTGCTGTCTTTTTCTTTGGAAAACAAAACAAAAAAGTCTGTGTTCAGATTTGTATCCCCTTTTTGTATCTCAGGGATCAATGGATCCCTCGGAATTAGGAGAATTTGTCCAATGTAGTTATTTCCCTTCATTTGTAAAAGCTAATCTGGAGAAAACTAGAAAACCGGAAAACTATTTCAAAGCTTTCTTAGCAAAAAAGGGGGTTTTATGTGTTTGTTTGGGAGGCTCCCTCTATGATAAGATATATTTTATTTGTCTTCTATCTGGATTAGATATGCAAATGTTAAGGTGTTTGGATCCATTGGATTTTAAGAAACCCAAGCATTGAGGAGAACACTGAATAAAGGATATGTAGAATATTAGTAGTTTACATCATCTTTCCATTTCATCGCCTGAAAAGAAGGACCTGTTTTCCTTTGTTTCCTTGTCTTCTGCTCTACTCTTTACATATAATAAGTAGAAACCTCACCTTGCCTTTAGGCTTGACCATTTTGGTTCCTGGAACATTACTGGTTGTCAGAATGATTTTAGGCTTTTTAGCTTCATTTGGTCTGAAAATCATTACATAATATCTGGGTTTTAGGGGAAATTACGGAACGGGCATATGGCCCTCCTGCTGGGATGAATGGCACGCTAGGAAATTAAAGAAAATAGAGTATTCATTTCTGGTTTTAATCTATTGAAATTTATCATGGTGTTATCTTCAGGAAACTGGTGTTTTGCCAACCTAAGTGATAAAACGGACAAAAGGAAAGAAATTACTTTTTGTTTAGGATTGAATAGCTTCACTACGTCTCCTAACTCTGCTCTCTCCAAAGTTCTATATGTAATCCCAGCTTCTGCAATTTTTCTTAGATATGAACTGTGATGCCTGCTGAATTTTGAAGCTGTCTCTACCACAGAGAACTCTGTGTCCAGCTGAATTTCTAGCAAATAATAGAGACCAATATTATCATTAAACCATACTTATATGAATTATTTTAAAGTCTGTGATAAATAGACTAAGAACTGCGACTCATTATTAGTTTTTTATGGATAACTCAACTACCTCATCACTGAAAAAAGTCCAAATATCTTTTGCCTGTATCACATCTCAAAAAGCAGAATGGAGCCATGAGTTCCTTGTGACCATTGACAGCATTTGCTATTAACCATATTTAAAATTAGCAGCCCCCAAAATTTTAGGATTAGCTTCTGTAAGGTCATAGAACTGTTGAAGGGGGACTCTTAATAAGTGTATCGCTACGGGTCTCAAAGCAACATGATACAGAACTTGCTAACGTGTTTGAATGGATGATCCCTAGAGTCTTTAAACAGCCATTTATGAGCAAAGAGAATCAGAAGAAATAAATTATGCAGCTTTTCCGCTAGTGCTCATTTGCAGTAGGTGTGCATTGGCCCTGGCGTGAAAAAACTGGCATGCTGTAATGCAAAGTATCAGAAACACTAAAGAAAATGGGCTGCATCGGGCACTTAGCACCCGTTCGTACAGTGGCTGTTCAAGATACAATTTTCATGTCCTGCTCTCTGCATTGATTTGTTAGGAGGAAAGTTGTAATCACGAAGAACCCACAGTTCCTGCTTGCTGAAAAGAAAATTAATCAAGTAAAATCTTGATTGCTTAAGTGAGTAACAGCTTTTCTTAATATCTGAAACAATGAAGAATACAATTTTTGAACTATTTTACTGTTTTAAATTAATAACTTCACATCTGCTTAAAAAGATAACACTGTCCTGAATAAAGCATGACTTTCTAGCTTTGTATAATGACTCTTTTTCAGATGATATTACAGAGAGCCATAGAATATGAGATGAACCTTAATTAATATTCTTTCAATTACAATATAGTTCACTGTCATATTCTTCTACTATTCATGAAATAGCGAGGAGCTGGTTATAAATCTAACAACTAGAAAACTAAAAGAATATGAGAGTGTAACTCCACCTCCTCCTAGAGAAGACACTATTTAATTCCTACCTTCCATGTATTATTCAGATCTTTGCTTTAGAAGTACACACAGTGATCAAAATTCTGCCATCACTTATATGCAGAAAATACATAATTATTAAAATTTCATTGAAAGTTAATTTCAGTTTTGTTCAAGTTTCTTGACGGGAAACGTAGCCTTATGTGGCTTACTTTCTGGGACAATATACAGCTTGTTTTGGCCATTTCTTTCCCAAGTCTGTAATGACTGTGTGTTATAGCACTTTAGCGACGGCGTTTTTTAAGCTCTTTTAGAACCAGAACTTAGGTTGCTAATATTACCAGTGGCAGGAACAGGAGAGCTGGTGGTATCGGGCTGTGGTGTTTGCTGTCAGATAATGTCCTTGCTTCTTTAAATTGAAAAGTCATAAAAGCAATAGAATTTGGTTTTACCCAGCACCCTGGAAGGGATCAGTGCCACAGACTCTCCCTTTCGAGGTGTATTCCTGATAATTTAGCTTTGTGTGTGTGTGTGTGTGTAACCGGGGAGGTTCATATTAGGGTATTAGGAAAAATGTCTTTACTGAGAGAGTGGTGAAACACTGGAAGAGGCTGCCCAGGGAGGTGGTGGAGTCACCATCACTGGAGGTG
Organism: Gavia stellata; assembly: GCF_030936135.1. NCBI lineage: Eukaryota > Metazoa > Chordata > Aves > Gaviiformes > Gaviidae > Gavia > Gavia stellata. The sequence goes on from NC_082602.1 coordinate 40,243,934, forward strand.
TTCAAGGAACGTGTGGACGAGGCACTGCAGGACATGGTTTAGTGGACATGGTGGGGTTGGGTTGATGGTTGGGCTTGATGGTCTTACAGGTCTTTTCCAACCTTAGTGATTCTGTGATTCTGTGATTCTGTTGACTTCCACTCACGATGCTTTACCCACCGTCTCTGTTTGACCCTGTTCTGAGTAGCTCGCAGCCGATTCTGGTGGAACCCAGAACAGGCTGTGCTTGATCCTGAAGTAAGACTGGATCACTGGGTTTAAGACAGTCGAAGAAAGCTTTGCTTTAGACTGTGGACAGAATGAAATAAAATAAATTTCTTTTCTCAGAACATTGCCATGGTGACTTAGGAAGACATAAATTTGATTTTTACTATTTTTTTTTCCTAGCCAAGGCCAGTTGCATTCAGTCGATGTAGCTGGCTCCGTATAGCCCATATTCAGGATGCTGACCTCAGATCGCGTGGGGTGGCCTTTGGAGCCCGGTGCTGCTGGCTGGCTCCTTGCCACCGTCGCTGCCAGCCCCCAGTGGGTGCAGTCCTTCTTTTGAGATAACTCACAGGGTAAGAGCCATTTCCTTGGAAAGGCTGCTCACACATAGGCATGTTTTCACGTTCATGCATGTGAGATAAAAAGCACATTTAATAAAAGTTAGCAAGTCAAACAACAATATATAGTGTTTTTGTAATTAGAAAGCAGCTTTCCTTTGCTATGGTTTTGAGATATAAGATAGGACAGTGCAGTCGTAAAAAAGAATGACTTTTGAAAATCAGCTGCATTGTGAGTAAAAAAAAATAAATCATTTTTAACAATAAATAAATCAAAAATCATGTCCACAGCTCCTGTAGTTTAGAAATAACAGCTGACAGAGGAAATAAAAGCTTGATAGTAACATAAAAGTGTGAAAGAAACCACTTTTCAGTTGACCTACTCCAAAAGTCATTAACTAGCAATATGCTGACAGAACAGGAAAAATAACCACACAGAGACTTTTATTAGTTTTCCTACTGAGCTTCAAGTAACATCAGAGTCAGTTTAGAAATTTAATGCAACAATTATATAGCATATCTTTAATTATTTCATATTACGTTATTCGGGTGGGTTTTGTTGACTAGTTCACAAAGTGTAAAACTCACTGTTCATTTCAAATGTTAAGTGCCAATTACTTTCATAATGAAAATTGATCCTGCTTGTAATTTAAGATCAAACCAATTACCATGATCCTGAGGTAACGGTATTTTTTATATTATCAATAGATACTATAGTCTAAATTCTTTCCTCACTTCCAAATTTACTTAAATAGTATATTCTTAGAACTACCACATGCAACAAATTACTTTCTCAGCAAAGATTGCCTGACCTCGTGATTAAATCAGCACCATCTACCATTGCCTGGACTGGCAGGCAGCAGTCGATACCTGCTCCAAGTGGACTGTGATTTGCTTTGATGGAACTGAAAAAATGCTGCAAAGTGGAATCTGATTCATTATATATATATATATAGAGAGAGAGAGAGATAACCTTTTAGTTGGCACATTTTATCTATGTCTATTTATGAGGAGGACAACGAACAGTGAAAACTACTGCTATTTATTTGTAATGTTTTGGGACAGCCCCGTAATGACTGGAGCGTGAGTGAGTGATGCTACATCATCTCAAGCTGATACAAACAAGACGGGCAATTCCCTTCCCTCTGGCCACTTTGTAATAACGCTAGCTGTGCATTACCTAGAATAAATCATATTTTTTATCAAGAAGGGAATATTTTTCAGCAAAGGAAACCGTGAACTCCTCAAATCAATTTTATGTAGGTTTTTTTTTTAAATAAAAGTGTCTCTAATCCTTTTTCAGGATTAAAGTACATTTGAGCACTGGGGGGCTCAGACCTTCAATATCCAGCGTGTTGCATCTTTCATAAGTCAGTGATGATGGGGTTTGAGTAAAGTTCTCGTATCATTTATTACTATTTCAAGCGTTCCAGTTATTAAGGACACAATCATGAATTCTGGCACTCTCCCTACCCCTTCCAAAGAAAGACAAAGTTTAATTTGTTAAGATTTACATCCAATATGTGACCAGACAATAATAGATGACCTTATCTAGGCTCCCTTTCCCACGAAAGGTTGGACCAGATAATCTTTCGAGGTCCCTTCCAACTTGGGCTGTTGAGTGATTCTGTGAAGATCACAGTGTGTCCAGATGTTTCTGGTGCATCTCTGCCCAGAGCTGTTCTTGAAAAGGCAATCCAAATAAAAAAAACAGCCAAAACCCCACACAAAGTGTACTCAACTAAAAAAAGCACTCAGTTTTTTTAAAAAACACATATGGGTTTGAAAGTGCCTGCCACACAGGCACGCTAGTTGTCAGAAAAGAAATAATCCCGTTAAACCCAGCAGTCAGTGCAACCAAATCCCACGGGTATCGCTCCCACAGAAGACGGCTGGTGCTGCAAGACTATGCCAAGGGATGCGTGGGGGAGCGAGGGTCTGAGGCCATGCAGCCCAAAAACGTTCCCTCTACTTCCTCCAATTTTTTTCCTTAATGCTCATGCTCATGAAGCATTAAAAAGGGGAAAAAATTACGTCTGGATATAGGAAATAATATCTGATTAATTTTTTCTTCTGTGCTCAGGTCCACTTTCTGTGCTGCATGACCTCATAGCGACGGTTCCCAGGAGAGCCTTCTCAAACTCGAGGGAATCCGGGATTTGTCAGATTCACCGTTTTGGGCTCTCAGCGCTTGGCTGACAGGTGAGAGCCGCTGCTGCACACCCAGGTGGGAGGGACACAACGGGCTCTCTGCAGACCCCTTGAATTCCAAATGTGTTTCCTCCTCAGTCTGGAATAACCCAGATTCCCTGATTTTTATTTCTTATTTTATTTTTAAAAAGAGCTTATTTTTCCAGCTCAGAGGAATGAGCCAAAATATCTCCCTTCTGTACGCCTAAAGTGAATTCTTCTACTGTTACAACTTGTGCTGCAATAGACATTTTTTCCTCCTTTGTTAGGATTTATAATTATTGTTAGAGTATGGTTAAGATGATTATGCCAGGCAATATAAAGCAGTTAGCAATAAAGAAAAATAGTTTGCCTATTTAAATAGAATACGTTAAAAAGTTTTCTAATATTTTTTTAAAATATGATTTAAAAATATGTTTACAGTGATGCGATTTCTTTCATTTAAAGATAAAAAGGGGTTTAAAATGTTGTGTTTATTCCAACTGTCCTCCCCCCTGCCAAAAAAACCAAAAAAAGACAGTGATTTGACTCTTTTCATGTCAAGGTTCACTAACTTGGAGGTGATCTTTGAGATTTTATTGAAAATATGATCATTTACTTGCTACAAAGCTAATTGATTTAACTGTTATACATCCCCTACAGCTTTTATTGTCTACAGAGCTGGGCATTCAGTGAATAAAGGTGCTTAGGCAAAGGTAGACCTTTTTGCTGGAGACAGTTCTTTAATTTGTTTTAATACGTGAAAGTCGCCACTAAATACACCGTATATTACAAGGATGTCAGTGGTGATAAAATGCCCTACCTCCAGTAAATTGTAAATTAAACCTCTGAAATCCACCGGCTTCGTGTGACACAGATACCGGTGTTTTGTAATTGCAGTACAAATTGCTTTCCAAGGAGATTGTGTTAAGCTCCTGATTTCTTCCGTGACATTCCTGAAGAGGTGAAGTACTTTATACTTATCATTAAAACCCAGCGATCTATACAAATCACATCCCAATGTGGCACTCACCCTGTTACTCCGAGACAGATAACTGCCGCATCCCGGATGAGCTTCAGCTTGCATCTGGGTGACAGATACGAAATTTCGTTGGACAGGTTTCCGCTGTGATAGACAGAAGTAATATCCCCGGCAGCAGGAGTACTCTGCCACGTCAGCCTCTATAAAGTTAACACTTTTGGAGTAAACAGTTTTTATGCAAGAGGAGATTGACAGAATGTCTCGGGAAAGACTCCACCGCGCGTGCTCCCCTATGGAGTTAATGTCTTGGGTGCAGGCAGAAAGCCACCGCAGATTAGCTGACGCTTAAATGCTGACCCAGAAAAGTAGATGTGACCTGGAATTGTTTGGCTGAACTTTTAGGGAGGGAGGGGAAAGCTGTTAAATTCAAAATCAGAGTTTTCATAGGGAAACTTCTGTGTTGGTAAAATTGTCCACCCGTATTTGGCAGAGGAGGGAGTGAGGCGAGGGCAGCTCCAATAACTCCCCAGGTAAAGCTGCTCTTCAACATCACTTATTTGGAAAAAATTATTCTGATTGGCCTAGACTTATTATTTTCATCTCTTTGAGATATGGCAGTGGAAAACAGTGAAAAAAAGACAATAAGCAAAGTGGGAAAATGTAATCCACCTCTACTCTTATAGGGTGTTTTTCACTTTTTATACACCCAGTTGCACTCTAAATATGGAGGAGCCAAAGCCAGACAAGAAGTTTGAGCTGCCAAGCACGTCCCTTCCTGATGCCTTCCTCGTTGTGTGTGTGTTCAGCTGAAGGTAGCAGATATTTTGGGTTTTTGGGTAATTTTGAGGATTGATGGCAATCTTACCCATAGGTAACTCCTACGCATTCAGTAGGTGTTGATATTTTCACCTGGAAAATAAGCTAGGTGTAATAAAAATGAAATGTCGAGCCCTCCTTCTCTTGACACAGTGGCCAGAATATTAATGTCTAAATGTGGAGGCAGCACAGGTAGGGAATATAACTTTAGGGCTGAAGTGTCAAAACTTTAAAAGTGAATTCAAGACCTTATAATTAATGAAAGTATTAATCTGGTACATCATTGCTGCGTTTTAAGTTAAACCAATGTAAGACATGGTGTTCCCATGGGGAAACCAGAGAGGACAAACCTTTAGACGCTAGAAAAATAATCTGTGGCGTTTGAGATTTCAAGACACATTAGGGTGTTTGTTGTATCTCCTTCAGGTAGTGCAATTATTCCTAGTTTTGTCTTGGAAAAAGCATTTTGCGCCCATATCATCAGGAGAGACATTAGAAGAATAACAAGGAGCAAGACTTCAAGCCCTCCGGTCTCGGGGCTCAGTTTTTAGAGCTACCCAAAGGGAAGGTCGCTGTGCACCAGAGACGCAGGTGGAACAGTTCGGAAAAATACCTCTTTGTATTTGCATCATAGTTCATCAGTACATAAGAAAGCTTCTGCATAGCCATGTTGTGTCCTCATATGATCAAATTTTAGCAAAAATTTCTTAGTTGTTAAAGACGGTACTTGCTGTGGTTTTTTCCTTTTTATGAAGTGTAGTTTCTTGAACTTTTGGCACTTAATCTTTTATGTTGTCAGGAGTGTGGTTGTTCTTATATAACGAGGAAGAGCGAAATGACAGGAAGCTGTCTCTGCTGATGATAAAGATATTTGTTCCATCCCACTCTGCATGTCAGATGACTGCACAATTAAATGCAGCATAGGCAGGAAGCAGCACTGGCTTTGCAGTTGATCTAGTTATAAAATACGTGCTCTTCCCTTTAGAGAAAACAAGCTAATCTGCTGTGGGTAAAATGTTTTGGTTTTTTTTTCTTCTATGACAGGCATAAGAGGGGACTTGAGCACAGACATTGCTAGAAAATGAGTCTGTGGACAACATGCCAGTGCTGGTGGCAAATGCCATTACGCCAAAACAGCATTGCACTGCAGTTTGCAGGGCGATGAAGAGTTGGAATTTGGTACTTAGGTGACACTCCAGATCATGTTGATATCAGGGAACAAATTCAGGTGAGTACTATCTGATTTACTGCTGAAATACCTCTCTCCATTATAGAGTACCTGAAGTTTCTTTCATAAGGATGCAACGACTGATTGAGAAATGTTTTTATAAGAGAAGCACTTTTTCCCTCCCACTAAGAGATAAATTCCTGTCAAATGCTTTCCACACTCAGAAATGCTTTCTATACCCAGGAGCTTTGAAAAAGATTAACAGGTATCACGGAAAGGACGAAATTCAGGAAGGGTGACAGAAGACGTGCCATCAGCATTGCGCCCAGCAGCACGGGCTGCCAGTGCGCTGGACAGGCGGGGACAGAGACCCAGGGACAGGGAGCTTGATCTTAAATGAGGTATAATTAGAACTACTAGGAGAATAAAGAAGAGCGTGGGAAATCCCACACTCCCCTCCCCGGCTCCCCTAAAAAAGAGAAAAGAAAGCAATGCATCTTCTGAAACGAGAGTTCTAAGTACTATCTCACAGTGCAGATAAAATCACGGAGTTTGTGTATTATCTAAGGCGGGGAGGTTCTGTGCAGCGGTATTTTGACCACCCCCGCTTTGCTCATCTCCCACAAGCTGTGGTGTTTGACTGGGGTTGTGGCAAGCTGAGAGCTCTAGACACTATGGTTTAACACACAAACAAGTAAAATACCACTTCCCTATATAAATAAAATTATAGTAATGAATTACTCATATTCTATACTAAAGTATTTTTATGAATTCAAGAGATATGAAAGTATATAATATGTCTCTCTGAAGTCAGTTTAGAATATTTATGAAAACAATTCATAAAATTAAATCCCATTAGTTCTAGATTAGCACTTGACATTTGTCAGACTAATAACTTTTCTCAGCTAGAGGGGACACCCTGACTTTCAATAACGTTTAATGGGTTTTCTTCCTGATATGTATTTGGCAGCATTATTCTTATTCTTACTTATAGAAATGGCACCGATCTGACAGGATTGCATTTTTATCTGGGACGCAATCTTTAATCTGTCCTTTTCTGCCAGCTATGTATATGCACACATACAGTTGGTATATCTAGCTAAACCACTTCTCGTATTTTTTGTGTGCTTACCAATCAGCTTAAACATGACAATTCGCACCCGTTAATAACAGCTAAATCACATATTTTTATGTCAATGCTGACAAAGTTGTTTATATGGTTACCTGCATGTTTGGAGGGAAGATTGTCTCGGTTTGATTAATACACCACAAAAGTTGATGAACCGTGTCCGCTTGGCTGCCACACTCTATACCAAAGAATATTTTTATAGAGGCTTCTTAAGATAAATATCTTACTTCCCTGGGCAAACAAAATTCAGGAAGTAATAACAACTACATCAAACAGGTATGTTTTCTCGCCTGGTTTAAATATTGTAATAGAGCAAGTTTCATGCTTTGCAGGTGGAAAAAACTTTGATGTCAACAAGTGTAAGATCAGTCCAATATATTCTTTAAAATTACACTAAGTTGTCTTAGATAGCTGGAAATGAGAATTTGAGAAGGGTATCTTTACCAAAGCCTGTTATACACCTGTGTTTCCACCCTGCAGGTTCCTGATTGCAGTGGTTGCACGATACCTAATGATTAGGAAGCAACAGCTAATAAGAATGTCCTTATGAGACACTTAAATCCTGTTATCTTAATTACTATAGGGTTTCTGCCTTACTGGAATCCCCTCCTTTACCTTCAGTCTCCTACCTAATCACCTAGGCTAAATCTACAAACAGAAAGCACCGCCATCATACATGACTTATGCACGTTTTCCTAAGTTATCATTGATAGAAAATGGAATTACATTCTTTACTTTGTCTTCCAGCTCTGTCTACATGGTCATCGAAGAAATGCATCTTTTCGCCTGGGAGCTCATTCTTTATATGTGCGATAGTTCTGACTTTGACCACAAACGTAAGAAAACACATCTGAGTTCCAACAAAAGGGCTGGAAACCGTGAAGGTGGACTAGCGGTAAGCAAAAGCTCACACTCAAGGCAGTAAAAGATGTGCCTCCGTGGACACGTTCTGGTATGAGCACTTTGTCCTCTGGCTTGAAATCAGCTCTAAGATCCAGAACCAAATGCTTTCCCAGGGAGAATGGGGTCTGCTTGATGCCTTGGCTGCGTTTCCCTCCAGGTGACAGGGAAGGGAATCACGTTTGAAGTGTCTCATCTACCAAACATGCAAGTTGCGTTCATTTCAGGACCTACCCAGAGTAGATATGCTCTAAACGTTGATGAATTTGTAGCACATAAATAGTAAACTAACCTGGCATGAATTACCTTTAAAATAAGGCAATTCACTCTGAACATGGTCTGCTGAATCTTTCCCATTGATCTTCAAACCCATTTGAACTTGAACTTTGAAACTTCTTCTGTGGCCTTAAAACATCTTCATTTAAGCAAAATACAGGTTTAGTTAGCAACAAAACCTCATGGTAAGAATTTGCGTAAATCCTGGAAATCCCGTGTGACCTCTTTGGGTGTGAACAGGATGTCTGCTGCTAGAGCTGCTCACAGTCAGTATGAGAAATTGGGGACAGCATCAGGCATTTCTGGTAGAAATGTGTGTTTATTACAGAGAACATAAAAGTCTTATTTTTCTTGAAGAATCAAAAAAGAAATAGTGTCTTATCTCCCACTTCTGTAGCCTCCTTTGGGTCAAAGCTTAGCTCAAAAGGTCTTTTGTGAAGATTTTCCTGTGATTGCAGTATTCTCTATTTTTCTGTCTCTAACTTCAAAACCTGCAGCTTGCACACGTGCTTTCTACATGCCTTTGTTTTTTTGGGTAAATATATTTGTCTGTAGACTGGAAAATATGATCAGTGCCACTATCTTGCTCCATAATGGAACATGATGAATTAAGCCAACTGATTTAAAGGTAAGGCAGTGGTAATTTCAGCGAGTATGAAGTTCTTCAGTAGGTTAGAAAAAAGGCTACGAAAGAACAAAAAGGATAAAATGTAGTAGATAAATTAAAATGAAAAAGATCAGCTTTTATGCAAAATAATGATTGTGTACATCATAAATGTTTTCTTTTTTTATATAGTACCTACCACTAAAAATCCATTGCTAGCTATAAGAATATTTTAAAGGCTATTAAAACTCATAGCTGTGATACACACTCTTGAGTGTAAAAAAATACAGGAATCATTTATAGTGCTTATTACCATATCTGGAATAATCCTTTAAGGTCTCTGGCAGGTATTTATCCTTCTTTGGGATGCTTTTATTGGAAAACAGTGTTCCCTTTAGCCTTTTGTGAGAAAATGAGCTGTGGGTCTTATTAAACAGGGAGGTACTTGGTGAGTTTAGATGTCTTCAGCTGGGGCAGAAGTTGCGTGAGACGGGTCTGTGTGCTTCACTTGCACGTTCACCCTCCTGCTTCAGGAGGGTGCTCCCATGTCCTGGCTCTGCCAAACACGAGGAGCATCTGTAGTGGAACATAGCAGGATAATCTATAGCTTATTCACTATTTTCCCATCGGACTGTGGGACGTTAATGGAGCGCATCTCACCCGCCGTTTCTGTGGGCAGCACAGGTTAATGACTGTTTAGTGGGGTAGCAGCTTTGGCTTCAAGTGCAAACACTGCTTAACGAGGTGATCTGGTGAGGAATCACACAGGAGCTCCCATTAAGTGTGCTGTTTATTTCCCTCATCATCGTGGCAGTTATTGTCATCTCTGTCATATGCATTTCATTCCAAATACTGATACCCGCAGGTGGCACTTCTCTAGGCGGGAGTGCTGGGACTCCATGGGATCTCCATCTGTGGCACAAACCGCCTGGAGAGGTGCAGCAAAATGGGAATGTGGTTAGAGTTAATTAATGCCTGCAGACAATGAGACAAAGGGTAATTTGAGCCAAATGTCGCCCTCTCTGTGCTTGAGAGATCCCCTTGTCACTGCAAGGAATTGAGGAGGACTGAAGAGGGCATTGGCTGGAGCACAGCACGCTTGCTGGCTCGAGCACGAAGCTTTTGAAGGGTTTTCTAAATAGGTTTATTGTTCGGTTACTCACTTCTGAGCCTTTTAATGATTTCTCGCATATTCCTTGTACTGGAAAGGCACATTACTTGGTTTCAGAACTGTACAAAATTAGTCGTATCTCAGGAAAAACATCTAGGGGTCATTGCAGCTAGATTGATAAATATTGTATGACTGATGAATGTTCAGTAGCTGTAATTAAAGCTAATGGGAAGCTTGCAATTAGTAATAGGGAGAGGGGAATCATAAAAAGTAAAGCTGCTCAAATTATTTATTGCAGACGTTTAGACCTTGATCATCCAGAGACCCTCATGTTTAATAGGTATGTACTAACTAGCTGTTTTGGGTTGGGCTGTCATCCGCAAAATGTATCTTTTTTTTTTTTGTTGTTAGAAATGCATTGTCTATGAGCAAATGAGGATTATCCCACACCTTTTGGGGGCTATATATGAACTGCTGATGATGTGGGTAGCCACTCTTCATGCTGTAACTGCGCACTGTTACACCATAGCTGTTGCTTAATAGGAAGATTAAACCCTTGCTAATTATTGCTACATCAAGTAAAGAGTGTCTTTTTTTTCCAGTCGGTGTGGGGGTTTTGACGCATCTAGTGAATGCAGTGCATTTTGCTTACTGAAGAGAGTTGTTTGAACTGAAGTTGTTAAATTTTTGTGAAAACATCGGAGTGTGTACGGGACCGGCAGGGCAGCACTTGCGGGAGCCCCAGGGCAGGAGCAGCCCTGAGAGGCTGGGGCGGCTGGCAGCAAGGGGGGTGTACCAAAAGGCTGGTTGACTTGGCAGGGGATAAATAAGACAGAAGAGAAAGACAACAAAGACAGAATATTATTAATTACTATGAAATAACAATTTGTTTCCTGAACTTGTCCAAAAGCTTTTTTTTCCTTACTTTCTGATTAATTTCTTGTGAGTTACAGGCCAACCTGCAACTTCATTACTTCATTCCCCCATAAACAGATACTACTTTACTTTTAAGCGCGTTTTAAAGGCATCACCTGAGTTACGAGCTTTTCTACTTGACAAGTGAGGGGATTTTTAAGCATTGTTATCAGTCCATGTTTTGGTTTACATTCTGGAGCAGAGTTGCCAGACTCTGTACGGAGCAGATGAGAGGACTGCAGTCGTTTGCTGTTCATGATAAGTCTTACTAAAGAAAGAGTTTAAGACAACCGTGTTGCTTTCAGTTTAGTTGAAGCCAAAATGAAATCACAGTCCAGGCTCTAAGGGTTTGTGGAAGACCTGGGTCCTGAGAGTTTGGCTGAGCCCATGGGGTGATCAGGATAGGCAAGTGCCGAAGAAGGGGACAAAAGGTCTGCCCTACCTGTCCATGCTCATCCGTGAAAGAACCTGCCTTGGGCTTCTCTCACTCTGCTGTTTACCCCTCTGCTTTTGGAAATGTCCATCTTGAGCTACTGTATTGATTTGGATTTATTTATTTATTCATTTCTGTAGACAGAGAGCAGCCATTCTGCTGCAGTTCACCTGAACGTTAGCTGTAGCCACGGGTGGCTCACAAAGCCAGCCTGACACTGCACAGAGGGATTTCACGGGTGGAGGTTTTGCTCTGGGGGTTGGTTTCCATCTCTGGAGTAAGACCGTTCCATTCGGTTGTGAAATAACGCCGTGCATGGCTATACACGTCAGAAACGCTGCGTGTGGTGATCATTCCTGCCATCGTGCAGGGCTAATTACAGAGCGCGGCAGCAGCGCGAACCTGCCCTGACATGGGCTTGACTGGAGATTTGGGAGTTCTGGTGTGTGGAGAAAATCCGTGGGTGACACAAGTACACCGTGCCCTGTGAGATCCCAGCACAGGGACAGGACCAGCTTTGCCTGCTTCTCCCCATGCCCACTGAGCAACTTCACCAGCAGCTTGTGAAGCCTGGTCTTACCCAGTTACTCTGCTTTTGAGCTATGTGCAGTTCCAGCAGTAATCCTGGTTGTTTTTTGGGGGGACTAGCCCTCTGAACAGAGCTATTTTTCTGGGATATGTCTAACACTGTGCAACCTGAGAGTCTGCAACCGAAACAGCTTTAACAGCCTCTGCCAAACCCTCTTCCAGGTGCGGCATGGCAGTGTCAGTGCTACCCGCGCTGCTCTTCGGCTAATTTTATATCCAGAAGAGTACCAGACCCACCTGCAAACCAGACCCCACATCTCAAGTTAGGCACACACTGAAAATGAGGAACAGTGTCCTTTATTACCATCCTGAATTTTAATCTTTGCTAATAAGCATCACAATTCTGGCGATATGAATCGAGCTTTATGCTGATATTTAATACACCCATCTGCCGCAGGAGTCCAGAAGGAGAAATAATTATGGATGTAGGCAAGAGATCTTGTTATGTGTTGGAAGGATGCCATAGCAAACAAAAGGATGTTTTTTTAGTCTTGAGATCTTGGCTTCTGTAATCTGAAATGCCCTCATGTTTGTTAAGCAATACAAGATTGCCATCAGTTCATTTTTTCTCATCCAGTGCACAAATCTCAGATTCACTGGGCAGAAAAATAACACCGGGTGCTGAAGTTTGGTATGGAATTGGATGATTTACAAGAGTGAAATCAGAGGGAGGAAATGTAAATGTATACTGGCATACCACCAGCAGGCTGGACCAAGAATACCGATCAAAACTACTTTTAACTGAAAAAAAAAATCTTTTTTCAAATTAAAACCAGGATTGTTACATTAGATTGAGTTTAGACATGACACAATATTCATTTTTTCCCTTAACTTTCACATCCACACTGAGATTATCACAGAAAGTCACAGCTTTATTTCAGCAAAATTCAAATTAACACTATCTGGTAAAAGGATGACATTGAAAAAAATCATAAGAACATTTCCAAAGAACCAGTCTCCTACCTGCCTTTGATACCCTGCTAGACGCCTTATACTACCAATAAATATATATTCATATTGACTATATGAATTGCTAATTTATGGTTTTGTCAGTCTCTCATCAACATGTGGTAGTTTATTACCATAGTTATGTTATTATTAGTGTTAGTTAACGTTGATCTTAATTAATTTGGAAACCAATTTTACCAAACAAATGTTCTGACAAAAATGCCATGGTTGCATTTTCCCTTCTAAGAACCATCTAAGGTATAAATGACTGAATTATGTCAAGCCAGCTACTTAAGCTTATATTTTACTTCCTTGCACTTTTGGAAAGCTAAGAAGTATCTCAATAGGATTGCAAGGAACCTTTCCAACAAAAGATGTGTGCATTGTTTGGGAAATATCAATTATTGAGGCAAAACAGAAATCCCCCTGTGAGGAAGCGCTGGGCTGTGGTTGAACCGAATTCCTGTCCCCCAAAATCTCTCTTCTCTGACAATGGGAGATAGCACACTGCAGGGCTGGGGACCACCGAGTAACCACTCCCATAGGGCAATACTTCTGCTGATAATTATAAAAAGCTGAGAAAAAGCATACAATTCTATTGCTGGCATCAGCTGTGGGCTGAGTGAGAGGGCACTGCTCTGCAGGTGGGTCTGGGCCAACATGCATGATTCATTCCTATTCAAAGAAATCTGTTATATATTGAGGAATTCCCCCCTCAAATCTACTATCTGGAAAGTATAAGTGACTAGACTGCACTGAATCACACTTTGGTTTTGTTCTGGTGTTTGGGGTTTTTTTCCCCTTTTACAATTGAGTTTCTGCTAAATGGAAAAGGAAAATGCTGCATATAAAATTAAAATAAAGCACAAAGTCGAAGGTAACGTCAATTTGCTTACCATCTTCCAGGAACAATTAGAAACTGCCCACGTGCTACGGATATCCAGATATCATCTTATTTGTCATAGTTCATAGTAATCTGATGATGAGAAAAAAATTTAATGTGGTTTTGCAAGAAGCTTTTACAGAGCCAATTTGTATGCTTAGTTCACCTGGGGGAGGGAAGGGTTGCAAGATCTGGTAGATAATATCTCTGAATATCTGATAATGGGAGTTACTTTTTGAAGCAGGTTCCTGGATGTACATGAATTTTTCATATCAGGTGAGGTGGATATATTTTTATCATTTTGGCTTGAAGGACCGAGTTCAGCTTGGTTTGTTTGTCAGTTATCTGAAGAACTGTAAAACCACAGACCCCTGTGGGGGATGCAGCTGGCAGGAGCGGGCGGTCTCTGTCCCACCCTGCTCCCAGCAGGTCCCCACAGCAGGTTGCTCAGGGACCTGTCCGGGCAGATTTGAGCATCTGAAGGGTGGAGACCCCATGACCACTCTGGGCTGCCTGCTTCAGTGTTCGACCATCCTCACAGCCAGTAGTTTTACTTACATTTAAGATTTTCAGGAATTGAATTTGTGCCTTCTGCCTCCTGTCCTGTCACTGGGGGCCACTGAGAAGGGTCTGCCTCCATCTCCTTTACACTCCCCTATCAGGTGTTTATAGACACAGGTAAGATCCCCCTTAGCCATCTCTTCTCCAAGCTGAACCATCTGAGCTATCCCCCTGCTTCAGTTCACTCATCATCTTCATGGTCCTTTGCCAGACTAACTCCGGTAAGTCCTTGTCTCTCTTGTCCTGGGAGTCCAAGACTGGCCCCAGTGCTCCAGATGCACAGCACCAGTGCAACACTCTGCTTCATGCAGCTCAGGATGACGGTGGCCTTCTTTACTGCAAGGGCGTTTTGCTGGTTCATGGTCAGTTTGTTGCCCACTGAGACCCTCAGGTCCTTCTCTGCAGAGCTGCTTTCCAGCCAGTCAGCCCCCAGCATGTCCTGGTGTGTGGGGTTTTCCTCCCTGGGGCAGGACTCAGGACTCAGCATTTCCCTTTGCTGAGCTTCAGGAGGTTCCTGCTGACCCGTGTCTCCAGCCGCTCCGGGTCCCTCTGGCTGGCGGCACAGCCTCTGGCTGCATCAGCCACTCCTCCCCGTCTTGCATCACCTGCAAACGTGCAGCGGCATTGGGTGGCTCAGACGTGTACAAGCTACTCATGCACTACGAGCACTTATAAGGAGGTCAAAAGATCAAGAAGATCGGAGTGTTTGCTGAAAACGTCTATGGGAAAGCAAGATGGCTGGGCAAAATCTTTGAAAGGGATCAACCAACTTAGAAACCTGAATTGACTTTCAATGAGGCATTGTAACTCTTTTTTGAAACTGAGTCTTGGGTTTCTGTTTCACCTACGTTGTTTTGAAAGGGTCATCTTTGACTGCTATCACATTTTGCAGAATTTACAACCTGCATGTGAGAATTTGCAGGGAAAATGAGATACCAGTAAAATGAAAATGAAGGAAATGAACTGTAGAGGAATGTCAAGTGAATTATTTCAGAAATTTCTTCCGTTTCACTGTGTCTTATCTAAAAATTCATATCAAATGGAACCTTAAGTATTCATATTATCTTAACTTTCATCTGACACGAAGCAGATTAGCTAACACTAGTAAATTTAGTATGCAGGAAAATGGAAGATGGATTTAAATAACAAATGTACGCAAGAATCACCACAGAAAACATGCTGAGAGCCATTTTTACAAACTCTGCTCTGAGCTTTATAATCAGATGTGTTAATAATTCACCCAGGACTGCTTTCTGCTTGGAGACGGTGCAGTCTAGTGTATGGAGTGAGGCTCCTACTTCTTCAGGACTGCAGGCTACTCTCTACCAGGAGTTGCTTTTGACCCATGCCATTGCAGGTGTCTGTACGGACCTCTGGTGACCACAAAGCCTTCCACTTCTAGAGGTGATAACACAGACCTAGAGATCAGGGGTTTTTTTAAATACTGACCTTGGAGGTATGCAGGGGATGGGCCCGAAATTACAAATATGCTTAAGATGGCACGCCCCTTCTCCCAGAGTACCAAAACTGTTTTGTATGTTAAAGTTGCAGTGCATCCCACTGTCTTTGGGCTCTTCTGGAATGCAGCAGTGAAGGTTTCAGACCTGGGAGTACCAGCCTTGGCTCCTCTCCTCCCAGTGTGGATCGATACGATGGTTGTCATGTCTCGCCTGCCTGCCAGGCAATGGCAATTATGAGTCTGTTTATTTAGGGCAAAAGCATTACTAAGCAAATATATGTTGTAGAGAGAAGGTGCAGCTTTCCTGGACACATATCTTAACTCCCTACCTTCCCCCAAGGTCTTGCAGGTCCCACTCAGGTTTGGTACGTGCTGGGTTTCCTCCTTTTTGAGCAGACCATGGCTGTCTCTTTATGCAGCTTTCCTTCTTTATACGGCGAGCTTGTTGAAGCAGAACAAGGGTATATATGAACATGTGGAGCAGTGATTTACATTAATTACTCCCTAAGTGAGTGGTTTCCCCAGAAAACTCCCACTGTGCGATGTACATAGATGCATTCAGCTCTCGCAGTGAAGATATGCTGCTCTTTGAAGATTTCGTGCTTCCTGCGCCACAGTCAGATTTGTCACGTTGGAGGGTGTCAGTCTTTCAGCTGGAAGGAGAAACAACATATGCTAGAAATGCAAACACGTGTCATTATATCTAGTAAAAGAACTGCTGATGAAAAATACATACAGAATGAGTCCGTCATACTCTATAAGCTTGATCACCTTTATGCATCGTAGGTGAAAATGTGGTATCACCACTTCGTTGATTAGTACCGAGATGATAGAAATTAGTAAACAACAGAAAGCTCATTGTTTTCCAGAGCCATAACATATTTCATTATTTTATCCTGGTTTTGAAGGGAAAAGGAAAAGGAAATTGAATGTCATCTAAACAGAGAGATGGAAAGCTTAAGCAGTAAAATAGTCACAGTTGTATTGAAAGCAGTCGTGTATGCACTAATACAGATATTTAAAGATATATATAGTCTTTTGAAAGATGGAAAATAATTGATCCTATGCCTTTCTGAGTCTTGAAAATGCACAACTGTCTTGGAAGTATTAGTTGTTTTTGCATAAAAACGACCTCCTCCCAGGACTGCCCAGATAAGAGGTGTGGATGGCTACCTGCCACCGCGCTTCTGCCTCTCATTATCTGATCTGTCCACAGCTACCTGCGGAATAGTATCATTATTATTCCAAATCTGGAATAATGCTGCAAATGCCCACCATGCTGCTAAGCCTTCCACACCAGTAACGTTTATTGTCTCTTCGTTGCATTTGGCATATTGCATGTTTCTTATTTTCCATCTGCAACAGGCAAAGGAGACACTCTGTTTTTTCTCACCCAGCTATAAGGGCAACAGGTCATGGACTGGTTTTCTGCCAAGATTCCCACAGAAGACCCTCTTAGGTGTTTCAGGTAGCCATAACATGCCCTTCACTAAGAGGAGGTGGCATGGTCATGCCGTTTGAGTGTTCTGGGACCCAGGAGAGGCAGATGGGGGTCAGCCCTGGCGCTGGTGCCCACGGGCTGTGCAGGGACGAGGTCCGGGTACCGCGGGAGTTAACACCATGGCGTGTGGCAACCAGCAAGTGCTTGTCAGGAAGAAATGTCTGTCAAATGAAACTCATTTTCTTCTGTGGAAAAGTGAGAGACCTCGAAGTCTGGGGAGCAATGGGAGAGGTCATGGGCTTTGACTCAGCGGTTTGTTAGAAAAGAGCCTCCACAGAGAAGAGACCTCGTACATCACCTCCACGATCGCTGAGCACGAACTGTCCTGGGTTGTTGTTTCCCTGGCAGATGGAGCACAAGGGTATCATTCTGCTTTTTTATAAATTCACTGAATAGCCTTGATTTCTGTCCATCATTGTTAATATTTGTTGTAAGCCCCATCTGCTAATGGATTTACGCTATTCCTGTGTTACTTTTGTTCCTATTACACTTAAACCCCCAAAGTCCTTTCTCTTCTGTATTGATGTTACTGCTTCCAGAGACATATTTTCCTTTGGTGTCACTAACCATACAAACCAGCTCTCTGTGCTTTGCAGGCTGCTTGGAAAGGTGATTGACACTGCACCTGAGATTAAGCGTGGGATCCCTCTGCATCGCTACTAGCAACACCCGTGAGTGTCAGAGCTTGCTGCTGCCCCTGCTCTACACCTGAGATGCTAAATTATGCTTTGCAGGGACTTTTCATTTCATATTTCATATGTGTGAATATAGATTCGTAGATAGATCCTAATGCACCTAGTGGACGATGGCACATGCTACATTTATTCTTTAAGTGCACTATTCTATTTTTATAACGCCTTTTTTTTTTAAAGGTGAAGACAATATTATCGGGGGGGAGAAAAATAGAAATTGTGAAAAAACAGTATTTTTAGTATCCTTTTGAAATTCTGAAGAATCAGAAGGGGAAAAATGCCAGTCATATTATTGTGACCTTGGTGTACTAAATCCTTGAACCTTAAGAGTTCAAGGCTATGGAACCAAGGAGGTCTATAAAGTAGATTTTTAGACATGTTTCTCTATTACTGTTAGCTATGTTGTTCGACAAATCCATCTGCGTATGGATATCCCTCCTGGCTGGGTATGGCAAGTCAAAAACCCAAACTGAACAAGAATATAATCATCCTCCCTCCCCCATATCCATTTATGTTCCACACGTTCAAGGCCTGGAGGATCAGAGTTGGAGTGGTTTGGTTTTGTTCTGGCACTCATTGACTTAGAGAGAGAAGAGTTATTTGCTGAGGGATGGAATAGTCCAGAGGGAAGTCCCTCCCGTGGAAAATGAATCTGTTTTGAATACCTCTATCAAAAAATCCCCACCAGACAGATGCAAAAGCTAGTTTACATCTATTTTCCTCGGAAACGGTCCCTGACTTGGCAATTGAGTACTGCCACGTATTCTTTCCATCCCAATGCCGTCTTTGGATCTGCTGCGCATTTTTATGTGTTCTCTGTCCAAGCTTGCAGTGCACAACTAAACATGCACTTTGTAACTATGACACTGTCTGAAAAGAGTAATGTGGCTTCATCATGGAGAGTAAATAAAAAGCAGATGCAGACCGTGTAGATGAAAACTGCTGTCATGGTAATCCAGGGTAGGAGGTAATGACTGGCTAAACAGAATTAAATCGTTTAGCTTTTGCTTAAACTGAAAAACTAGGAAAAAGGACATAAACTATCAAACAAAAAAGAATAAACAGGCCTAAGAAAGGATAAAAAAATTCCATGTAATGCCAAATGTAATGAAATGTAATCCATGTAATGAAATGCCAAAGACAAAGAGCTACCATTCTCAAACTGATTGAAACCCACTTATGCAAACAGGTCAGTGTCCTCTGATATGAAACTCAGTGCTGGTATTCTAAAACAAAGACCTAAGTAGTCCTGAAGTTGGTCCTAAAATGTTAGACCTAAAATGTCCTAAAATTAGTTAGCCTCTTTTTGCATGGATTCTGTTTTCCTTATTGCTCTGTCATACAGAAGCTTTCAGTTGAGTCCTGACGCACATTGTTATTGGTGTGGAGAGGACTCGGGCACTGCAGTCATCTGAGCCAATCTGTCCCTCCATGTTGAGTTAAAAGAGACTTTGCACACTTCGAGGAGATGGGTGCATATCGCAGGCAGTAACTACCAATACTGTGAGAAAAAAATTATTCTTGAATCAAAAAGCAGAATTGCTTGGGCAAACTTTACTACAAGTGGGCTTAGCAGTGGAGTGTGTTGTTACTGCATTGCACCTACTGAGATGGTGGTAAAAAAACGGCATTGCTATCTGTCTACTAATAATTATGGAATGTATTAACAGTTTCCAGTGGATGGTTTAATTGCGTCTTCCCTCAGCAAAAGAAATTTTACAAACCTCAGCCTGTTACTGTTTATGACACATTTAAAGCTTTTTCAGTAATCTCAGCAGTGAGTTATTGCACACGCATGGAACGTGTGAAAGTCAGACGTGCTAATGCCCACCATTAAGAAGCCCTATTGAATATTTGCACTATTGCTTTCGTTGCCACAGTTTGTTTTCCGACTTGGACATTAAAATCTGAGACCGGCTTTAATAATCTTTGAACAATAATACTAAAGATAATGGCATTTAAAATGGGATTTCAGCATAAAGAGCTATAGTAACATCATTTCCTTTTTTTATTTGTATCTCTGTTTACTGAGCAGGTCGGATGTGCTGGGCTGCGGCGAGGCAGACTCAGCCCATGGGGCCAGAATTTCAGTGCTGCTGTTATCATTCAGACTATCACCGACAGCGGTGCTTTTGACAATAGGTAACTGAGGGCTCAGGAAGGCCAGAAATGGGCTTAGGTGCCGTACCTGGAACGCCTAACGGTGCAGTTGCCAAACCGGCTACTTTGCACTCAAAGCATCACCGGGTGAAGCGGGATGTATGGAAAGAGAGCCTGCGGGATGGAGGATGGGTCAGGATCCGCCCATCCAGAGCAGCTGGAACAATTTTGGTTTAAAGTCACCCGGGGAAAAGCACACTTTGTGTCTAAGCAATTCATTGCATTTAATTCTGCACGTACTCTGTTATAAAGGGTTTCCTTCTGGCAATCTCTGGGGCTCCTCCGTGCCGACTGTGCTCTCATCACCTTCTCACATCTCATCGAGTGCAGGGTGCACCTTGGCATGGTACCATGTCATGCCACACAGACTTGCTTCATCCCCGGGGAACACTTTTGCAGCGTCACGAGCACCGCAGCGGGAGGGAGCCAGACACCTTAGGTGCGTGAGAAAAAGGGGTGTGAAGAGGGGCACATACAAATGAAACTGCTGCACCGACCCCTTGATGGGGTGTTCCCTCCCCGCGTGGCTGTCGGAAGGGTTGCTCTTGCTTAACTTCTCTGCCCGCACCTGTCCATGACTGAATTTCGCTTGCGCTGTTCTACTTTTTATGGATTTTTGACTATGCACCAGTCAGAGAAGAAACTTTGCCTGCTTGACGCAGCCTGGTAAATCAGGCCACTATATAATTAACATAGTTTTTGAAAGGCCGTGCTAAGAGGAAGTTTTTTAGAGTTTAAAGGCAAGCACTTGAAGGTCAAATTCGTATTTATCCCTGCAACCTTAACGCTTCTCCATACATTTCCATCCTGTGCATTGAATGGAAAAGATATCATGTGAGCATGTAATTACAGACTGTATTATAGCGCAATAATTCCCCAGCAAGACAGCTAAAGACTGACTGAGAGCTAATCTATCCAAAACCAATATACCAGTCCCAGCACAAGCTGGACTCAGGCCAGGGTGTAAGCCAGGAACAGCTTTCATGACACTGATTAATGCAGTTTAGCTGCTGATGGATGGAGAACAGACATCCCCTTTTATCCTTCTAGACCACTCTGGCATTCAATCCTGTACCACCATCCTGCCTGAAAGTAAGGGCAAAATGTTCAAGAACATGCTAACCCATTCTGAGCTCTTTTCCCAAGAAGCGGTGGCAGAAAATTGCATTTCTGTTACCAGGGCTGACCATGGAGCCCGGCAGGATGCAGCTCCAGCGCAGGCTGGCCAGCAGCAGAGCCCGAATACCCCATGTGCCATCTTTAACCTTTACAATGCTAATATTGTAAAGCTAGCCCTGTCCGAGGACAGGATCAGCTCATTTTCTATGGAGAACGGCACCGGGGTCTGCAGGAGGAAGCTGCAGCTGTGAACTAAGGACATACTGGTTATAATACCGCATTTTTTATTGTTTAAGGAATAATAAGGTAAGTGCAAAACTCGTGCAGCGTTATGCATGCACAATGCATGCACAATGGCCCTGTCCTGTCGTTAGTTTTGACAGCTTCCTAAAGAACACAACTGAGAGGAAGAAAACAGCAATTTTGGGCAAATGATGGCTCAGCCAGAGCTGAAAGGACTGTGAGGGGACGAGGGAATGGACATCTCCAACTGCAAGGCTTTGTTCTCACTAAATTTGAAAAACCTGCTTGGAAGAATGGCTTTAATAGCTTTTCTTAATCCCCCACCCAGCACTGATAATTCTCATAATGGAAAATAGGAAGGAGTTTAAAAGAAAGTGCTTATTATGCAATTTCCTATGTTACTTAAAGTCTCAGACTATCAAACCAAATTCAAAGCAACTTTGGGAATGTTAAGGTACTTTTAAAATAAGTGGATCTTGCTGCTATATTTCTGTCTACTGGATCAGCTAAAATGACAGCTAAACAGAAAATCCATTAGAAAATTTATATGTGTACTGCTGTTTGGAAGTTGGAAGAAAACATATTTTGATGTTTAGATACAAGAGGTATGATGTTCAGGGACTGGAATAATCCCCATAGGACACAGTTCGTTCACAGTACATCATCCAAGGACAGTCAGCTTCAGGCTCCGCTTTAATTTCCTGGTGAGCTTTACAGTAATATTTATCGTGCAGACAAAAGAAACTGCATCTAGTGAATATTTATATCAGAAAGGGAAGGATTTTTTAATAACTGATAGTACATAAATCCAGGAATAGGGGAGACCGGAACAAAAATTGAAAGATCTAAGTAGGCGGATAGTTTGGTTGTAATTTCTAATTGGAAGGGAGAATAGAAGATAAGCATTATAGTCATGATTCATTTTTATGTAGATGGAAGAATAGGAGTTTCAAGCTGATACTTTGCAAGGATTTCCACCCAACACACTTGCTGTAAATCACGTCACCTGCTATAGCCAAGGCACCTTCCGTGGTGTCTGTCACCCTGGGCTGCTGCCTTTGCACAGCGTTGCCACGTGCTGCAGGCTACAGCCACTGGTCCCACCCGGCACGGCGGTGCGGGGTCGTACACCATCGCTTGCGGCTGGTTTCTTGAAGCAAAAATTGAGAGTAACGAGGCGGAGCGGGGCAGGCAGGGAGCAGCTCGTGAGCAAGTGAGCTCTTCTCTGGGCATGTCTACACCCAGAAGAAATCGTGTCTGGTAGGTATTTATTTGATAAGGAAATAGATTTGGAATACATAAAAAATGCAAAGATTTGCAATTCTTTAGCAAAAATTATAGTACTTTGTGCAATTTGACAGCATCAGGCAATACCTGCTGCCTGATACATACACATTACTCCAGGACATAGTCAATGTGAAAAGGCCTCTGGTAAAGAAATAGCAACAAATATGCACATTGAAAAGCACTTTAAAGCCCTTCTGAGTATTCAAGATGAGTTGAAAATACAGCAAATTACAGTATCTATGGTGTCTTTAAAAAAAAACAAACTAGTTGAGAGAAAAAATTTACCATTTGTTAAGGAAAAATGTAATCACAGGATGATGTAGGTGGAAACAGACCTCCAGAGCTCCTCCAGTCCAGCCTCCTCCTTGGAGTGGGCCAGTGCAAGCAGGTCAAGTAGGGTCTTGCCCTGTTGAGTTGTCAGCATTTCCAAGGATATTAAAAGTACTAGAAGGTATTGGAAGATTAGAAGCAGAAATCACTGTAGTTCAGACAATGGCTTTAGCACTGGGTGTCATGTAAACCGTGGGTTGGAAAACCACAGCCTGAGAACAAAAGCTACTGTTGAAAATGTACAAACCCACTGTGCCGCTTCCAGTTGGCAGCTGAGATCCATCAAAATCTCATTAAACAAATGCATCCCTTACAGATGAAAGATGGGGGGAAAAATTATGTGTATTTCTGAGCAACCATTTAAGAAAAGTTAACAGGTGTTAGAAAAAAAATTACAATTGAGAATTTGTAAATATTGGGACTGTGGTAATAAAATCTAGCTGATGGAGAGATCTGGCAAAGGGAAAATATCTTGTGAGAAGCAGCATTAGAGATG
Source organism: Gavia stellata (assembly GCF_030936135.1). Classification (NCBI taxonomy): domain Eukaryota; kingdom Metazoa; phylum Chordata; class Aves; order Gaviiformes; family Gaviidae; genus Gavia; species Gavia stellata. The sequence goes on from NC_082602.1 coordinate 40,267,249, forward strand.
GACAGAAATTTCCTCAGCATGAATAACTCCCTGCACAGCAGAGACAAATGCACCAGAAATTATAGGTGTGTTTTTCAGTGAGTTCCCGATCCGGCTTTCACTTCATTATGTCAAACTCAGCATGCACTTGTGCATCGTTGTCAGGGAACAACATTTGCCCGTGTCCAGAAAGACAGTGAAAAGCTTTTTAAATAGTTACCTTGCTCTCTGACAAGTGCCAGCCTGGGAAATGAGCGGGAACGTGCAGCATGCGGATGAGTAATGCCGTCACTTGTTCTTGCTTGTAGAGCAGTTGAAATGTGAACGTTAGCGATTGCAAATAAGACGCAGTCGGGAGCTCACCGGTGGAACAGATGTAGAAATGTAAGTTGTTGCCTCTCAGCTATTCATTTCCAGCCCTCAGCTGAGGCACGGTGACTAAGGAGCTCGCCACTTGGAGCTGTTTCTCTGCAAAGTAAAGCAGATTAACATAAATCCCGCTCAGCATCGGTTTGAGCTAGTCTGATCTGCTTTGCAGTAAACGACTAGGCAAGGTGGGTTCCTGAATCCCAGTGGACGGATGGTTGGGAGCGGCTGGAGAGGGGCATCTCCTTACCCGCTGCCGCCCCTCCACAGGGAAAGGTTTGGTGATGTCCTGGGAAGATGCTCGGATATCCACGGGTCTGTGGGCGTGTGGGACATGTCTCCCATCCCTCCTAGGAGCAATGGCCAAAAGCCAAGGCTGAAGTCTTGCTCTGGATTCAGAGGTTGGGCTGCGAGGGGTCTTGGGCTGCGGGGTGCCTCACTGCCAGCTCACCTCACCCTTTCAAAATAGCCACGAAGGCAATTTTAAACGAGAAAATATAAAGAAACACACTGGTAAATGCTGTCTCTTCTCTTTTCAACACCTGCAGATGTTTCATAGAAAAAATGAATTGATTGTAGGAGAGAATAATATTATAAATCAAGTTGTATTTCTATTATAATGACAAAAGGAGAACACACTTTCTACATGCTAAATGTATTCATGGAGTTATATTATAGTAACATTCCTTAAATTGATGATATTTATCAGTTGGGGAAAACAAATTGCTACGTACAGAAGAAAATAATTAAAGGAAAGGGAAGAGTAATAGCAGCATCACAGCAGTCAAGTCTAGCAATGTCTTAACAGATATATTGATGTTCTTTTGGATGCGTGTCAAGGAGAAATGGAAAGATAGCGGGGCAATTTCTTCTACTGTTCTAACTACAAAATATCTTTAACACTTGTAGTCATATATACCCAGGACGAAATTCTGTTTCCAGCAGACTGCCTTGTCTTTGCTTTCCCTGATAGGAAAAAGAAAAATGGGTTACAAGGGAATTTTTGTTTATTTGTCTTTCTGAAAACTGTTGAGTGTCATCTATGCTATGCTTAACCTAATGTATCACTGGGAAAAGGAGGAAAAAATACAACCTGCAAGTATAGGGATCATTATGGTGAGGCCCAGTGGTGCTGTTACACTTATTTAAGGGAGCCATCAACTTTTCCGTCATTTCCCCTACTTTTTTTTCCAGTTGCTAATAATTTGTCTGATATGTTTGCCCAGGGTAAAACTTCGTGTGGAAATTCACAGGTCAGGAGCAGACTCGTTTCACGTAAGTGGATTGAATTCAGTTCCACATTCTTAAGGCAAGGGCTTGTTTTTCAAAGTAAGGAGCGCACATCTGGGAACGACTGGAGTACAAGAGGTACTGCAGCATCCATATCTCAGACTCAACAGTAACGTGCAAAGCGGGTGGGAAAGGCACATATCACCTCATTATCAGCCTGTCAGGGCCTAATTGAACAGCTGCAGTGCCGCAGAGTGTGTGCGCCATTACATGTACGTTCACCTAATATATACGCATATCCGAGGTTCTTGATGGGCCTTTTATTACAACGCTGGAATATAGCACCGTTGCTAAAGCTGTCAGGTCTTATACCACTCGAAAAATAATTGTCCTGTCTCTGAGGACCTGGTTAGTGCTTAACACAACAGTTTTTCTAGGTCATAATATGAAGCCTGACATTGATGTACTGCTACTGCACCTCACGATGCCAAATGCCAAAGCTGACTTCCAAGGTCCGTGTTTCTCCAGCTTTACGCTTTCACACTAAAATCGTAAATATTCATGCAAAACTTGCTTCCAGAGCTCCCTCTTGAAGGAGACAATACTGATCACATCTCTCTAAATACTCTGGTCCCAGCACACTTGCACTGATGAAGAAGTTGCCGTGGGCATCGCGTTTTGCTGCCTGCTTTCCCCATCCTCCTCTTGTGGAGGATTCCCTCTTTCTCCAGAGAGACCTGACGGGCAGCAATCGACCAATTTTATACCTGAGTTGCTCTGGAGCCAGCTCTTAACTGTGGCTTTGCCCATTACCGACCCTTAGGAGATCTGGTCTATTGAGTCTTATGTAGTAAGTAGGAATAAGTGGGAACGGATAGAAAACTTCTCTCAAGTTTTTCTAAACTCTGCGTGCTTATTTGTCATTCCAGCCTCCTTTACAGATGTTCTTATAAACAGAAAACAGCTTGTTAACAGTAACAAAATGGAAATTTCCTCTGTACAAAACAAATGTAAGCGATATACAGGTATGAAAATAAAATACTTGCTGTAAAGCTACACTCTTTGTAAACAAATGTGCCTCTATGTTATACGTGAAAATAATACATTACAGTCATTAAGAAACAGACAACGTTGACATTAATTTAAGCGGAATGAGGGTATGCTTGAACTAATAGAACTGAGGGAAAACAGGTGTATTGGGTTTTGTAACTGATGGAGCCACTGTCTAGGAGAATGACTTCTGGGCATAGTGTGACTGTAATCTGTCAACAGCATGGTAAGTGAGTGGGATTTTGGTAAAAGCATCTACCCAGAAGTAGGTTTTTGTTGTAGCTTCGCACAAATGGCTGTGCTCACTCCTTACCATTAGCACAGAGGAGCAAAACTAAGTTCTCAGGTACTTACTGTAATGTTACCCAGGCATGTTCCCTCACTGGAGACACAGGTGAACTAAAGGACACGTAGCACGAGAAGCAAATAAATGGTATGTATTCCTAAATTTTCCTAGTTGTTTGCATGTGTAACTACTATACTTCTTTCAAGTAGATATCTCTTTTTGGTGATATCACATTTTTTATTGTACTTCTACTGCCCAGTACCATATAATACATAAATCTTCTACTTAGCAAATGAGGACTTGCTCTTGCCGAACAAGGCAGTAGTTATCAGTATCCCAAACGTAAGGGAGGTATAATGGGTCAGTAAAGAGATGTTTATGAACTCTAATGTTTCTAGTGCAACATTTATGTTACTTTTCATACAATTGAAAAATTATCAGCCTGACATTAAAACAAGTCTTGTATTAAGTGCAGTAAGGGTATAATTTTTTGCTAATGGATTGTTACATTTCATTTACATATCTTTTCCCAACAATTTTATGCTTAAAAAATCATTGCCTTTTTGAATTATGTGAGGCTCTTTTTACTGTAAGGCTCCAGCAATTTGCCAGCCTCATGTGTGTAATTAGTTTAATTAGCACTACAGCTTTAATGAGAGCATCAGTGTCTGCTGTATGCACTCTGTTCTTTACTCGACAAAGTAAGAAATTGTGGTTCTTAATCAGCTGCAACTGAAGTACTCAAGCCCTTACAAGTCCTCATACAGTGCTTGAACAGGGGTAACATATTTTGCCTTTTGTTTAAGCATTATACTCCTCATTTTGGCTAAAATGTCTGCAGCCATCTGGGCTGTACTTAGAAAATGTACATACACATTGGGTATGTTCAGTGAACTGGTTTTCACAGCATTTAAAGCACGTTACCTTGGCCTTTCAGGTATTCCCTAATTCTTAATGGTACAAAAAACAAATAGTTTCTTTACTGTCTGCGAACAGTGCCTGCATAATGGATGGGGAGAACGAGGTGCAATGCATCTTCTTAATACAGGATAAGGATATTTCACCAAACCCAGTGAAAGCTTGACATTGAAAACAACTCTTGGAGAACTGTCAAGATGACAATAGAAAAAGCATTAACGATTTATCAACATGCCATTAGCCCTGCATGTTAGACCCGACAATGTACAAAGTCTATAGATCATTTTTATGTTCCACAATAGAAAAAATTGAGTAGAAAAGGAAGCGTATGACCTCTAGGCTACATTAAACCGGTATTAAGAAAAAGATCATTATCTAAAAGGTACAAAATAGTATTAATTCTGCCTACTTGTCTGTCTGACTCTGAGCATTTCTGATCTGTTTACTCTCAGGTCACCTGGCTATCAATGCATAAATATTCAACAGAAGCTCGGTAACTCAAGCACAGTGTTAAGAAAGAGAATGAATTCCCCAGTATGAATATCATAATTTTTAAAGCAAATGGTGCGGGTTTTTTGTACTCCAAACTCCTTTTTCCAGGGTGGTTGCGGCCACCTTTGAATTCAGGTTTCCCCTAACAAAAAAACTACTTTATGTCTTTTATATGTTTTAAGAGAAACAATTTTTAAACAATCTCAACACATGCACACCACAAAAACCAACCTTTTTCTCCTTAAGAGCACAGTTCTTTAAAAAGGAAACTTTCAGGAAGGAAGCTCAGCTGTTTTGGTTCAAAGGACCATGTTTCTACTTATCATGCAAATACCAAAAGCGTATTAATCTCCATGCTTCGACTGCACATGCCAGCCTTTGCACGGAGTCTGAGATCAGCTACTTAAAAGCAAAGCTCCATGATGGGCTTTTTTATTGTCAGAAAGAAACTATCATCATCAAAGCACCACAGTGTGTCTTCCTCATTTTATATGAAGGCCAAACTGTTCTGGAAGATTACATTTTACCTGCAGATATTTGTAATAAAGAGTATCCAAGTGCTGCTCTTGTTTATGTGTTGACTGTAGCAAAACTCATATAGCGCTTAATGTTGTGTTCCTGCTCCTCGCAGAGCCGGTGCCATCAGTCTGGGAGTGCATTGAAATGAGAGATTTCATTTCTGGACTCACTACTGGTTCAGGCACAGGCTGCCCTGACAGTAACTGTTGTTTTGCATTGCACACAGAGAAATGGGAAAGGAGGTCTGCTCGCGGGGGAACTGCTCCCCGGGCCCATACCGCTTTCTTTTTAACGGCTGTGCTCACCAGCGGTTTCATTTTGTTTTATTTTAATCTTAGTTGACTGTATTACTCCATTGCACATTGATTTCTAACCACCTATTTTTATTGATTTAAGAAAGACGGTAAAGCTGTCAGAATAATGCAGTAATAATAAGATAAAACAACAATAGGTCTTTGTTTTGCTTGGCTGCAGAACCGCCTAAGCTTGGAGCGTGGAGCAAGTCCTCAACAGAAATGCCCACCATGGTGCTACAGTTTGGCACATAAATACATGTTTAGACAGCTAACCGCATGGTCTGATTTTCACAGGAACGCGAAAACTTCAACTAGCGTAAATACCAGCTGTGAGTGCTCACCCCCTGATCAATCAGGTGGTGTCTGACTGACTAACTGAAGGGAAACGAATAGGAAATATAATACCGAGGGCTGCTCTCAGGTGTGTTATGTAAAAACTAGGAAAAGTTCACAGCCACTTCTGAATTGAACTGGTGTAAAACCACCAAGGAGAGGAAACCCGCTGGAAGTTTTGCTTTTGCCTAACCAGCACGGAAATTCACAGTAAGTGTTTTTCCTAATTTTAATATGGTTTCCATCATTGTGTATTCCAAACCCAGTCTGTTTGGGGGTTTTTAATTCCTAATTTTAAGGTTGGATGTTTAACCACTGTTTCTTATCCTAGTTCAATCCAAGGATTATAGTATCATTGTTTGAAGGGGGAATGGGTCTGAATTAGGAGTCATTATAACCCAGAATGACTTTAACCTGTTGCAGACCACAGTGTAGGCTGCTGGGGGAAATTAAATGAGCGACAGGTTTTTGAATCAGAGCGATAAGAGACCTTGTGCAGCTTTGCCTGAGGTGGAGATGGCTGCAGGGATGAGGGAGGAAGGGTTGGGGAGGGACTCTGGGGGGTCAGCTCCTGCCCGGCTGGCATCTCCACGGGAGGAGCTCGGGTGATGCTCAGCTCCCTTGTGCTTGTGTCAGCAAAAAGCAAGGCAAAAATCTCACCTTTTCTTTGAAGAGAAATGTGCACAGAGTTGACACTGGCAAGAATTATGGAACTGAAAATAATCATATCATTATATACAATTATTATGATGTTATTTAATTTTTTCCTTGCCTTACATTATTTTGGTTAAAAGTTTCTTACGTGCTCTCTGTCAGCTGGGGGGGGTTGATCCAAAAGAAAGTAGCTGTTTTTATAAGTGCTGTGGGGCACCAACACTTTGACTTAAGTTCCAGGACTAAGCAGCGCTGAAGGACCAGTGACCAGTTGTGCCAGTGGCGTTAAAGGTGCGTTTCACATGGAACTGGTTCATACAAATGCCATTTAAAACACAATGTTTATAGCTAAGTAGCCACATAGATATCTCAAATGTTGGGGAAAAAAACAAAAACTAATTTATGCCTAAAGGTTCAGGATAAGAATTATGGCTTTATTTTGTTACATTATCTTCCTTTTTCCCCCAGGGAAAGTAAGATAAATTGGGAGAGATTCAGATGGGGAAATGCTGTGATGTGTGTTTGGGCACCTTCTTCCCTCCCTGGGGTTTTTCTTGGGCCTCTGTGCCGGGGCCACGTGCACCCCTCGATTTCGGGCATAAAGACAGGGGAGCAGGGAGAGGATCCCTAAAAGTGGCTTAATAAAACACCCACCTCTGTAAATGGATAAATGAAGATTAGAGTCTTTGATTAGAGTCTTTGTCAATCATCATTTGACTGACACATTGCAAATGAGATCCAGATGCCTGGGCACTCTGGTTTACCCAACGAGTGATGTACAGCAGGCTTTCTGCCAGTGGCTCCTTCCAACAACAGGTGACAGCTTAAATATCTGTCAGGTGTTATGGAAATATGAATTATAGATACAACCGGCGTGTTTCCCGACACCTTCAATAAGCATATGCAGGATGTGCCTTTGTCATTTTACCTAGTGATGCAAACTACAGGTAAGGAAAGAAGCGTTATTATTTTCTAGCTGCAATAATTAGGTTCAAATTTAGTAGTGGGAATGGGCAAATAAAATTAACCGCCTTATTTAACAGAAAACAAGAGATTTATACCAGGGTAAATATAGTTCAATGGGTATTTGAAAATTAAATGAGATACACAGTAGACCATGTTTTATTAAAAAATTTTGTTTCAAAATAATTTCATATTTTAAAACCATTTATACAGTAACTGTAATTAATTGTATTCAGCAGGACATGGAAAACGAACAACGTTCAGACTTTGGTGATGTCGCTGCTCAGGTGAGCAAGTCTGGGAACACTGAGACAAGCCAGGAGATGTCGATAAGGTGTTTTGTGCCTTGTGAGCCGAGATGCATTTGTCCAATTTCTTACCTAAAGGTCTCTGCTCATTTCTCTAAAATAAACATTTAGTTGGTATGCAAGAAATCAGCCATTCATGAGTGTCCATACTGAATAAAACAAAAGGAAAATATTTAGGTTTTATTTCTTTTTATGGGATTAATGTATTTGTTGCACAAGTATTATCTTAATCCAGTAGCCATCTTTCAACAAGTTATAACTTAGAGCAATGTCTTTCTGTCAACGGATTTTATTTAACCGGCTCAGATTATTTATGAGCTGTTTGCAATTCTGAGGCCCTAAGAGTAATAATTTGTCCAAATAAATTAACATGAAAACTCCCTTGATATCCCCCAAATAATCAAATTCTTTTGTCAACAACATCCTCAAATAGTTTGCATTGCATTTAGCAAAAGTTTGTTAGAATTACAGACTTACCATGAGGCATGACTCTTCCTCTGCAGTTGGAGGACTGTTAATTTTCAGGTTAAATAATTGTTCTATTTTTGCAAAGATCTCTCATCAAGCTCTTTGTGCAGCAAAAACTGGTCAGAAGAAATTAAAACTAAGGTTGTACCGTGAGACGCATCAAATGGGAAGCACCCTGACTCCCACCCTCCTTGGCCTCGCAGCTTCGGTGAGTAACATCTTAAACCTTCCAGCAGCAAAAATTGCGGAATTGCATTTTCTCCTGCAACTTTAATTGCTGGGTGTTAGAAATATTGCAAAATTTGGAAATACTGTGCAAACCCTATGCACAGAGAAGTATCCCAGCAGCAAGGAGCTCTGCTGGATAAAACTGTCTAGCAGGGCTCGTTTGCTGCGACTTCACAGATTGCTCAAAACAGAACCAGATGGCTCCCCCCCTTTTTCCTTCAGAGATACTTTGGCAGACCAGTACACATAGGAATAGTAGATATTTTATGCACGGGAAAATAGTACAAAAGAATTTTAATAAAATATTTGAAAATCCTAGAGGAACTTTGTTTTGGGAGCTGAGCAGGCTGTAAATAATTGAAGCATTAACGATAATTTACGCCCCTGGGACAAGCTGTAGAGGATTACAACCTCACGGAACCATTTACCTTGAGAAAAATGACAAAATTTCCAAGGACTGATGATTACTTGAGAGAAGATTTGAAGCGGAGGCTGCACTTGGCTTGAGCCTGTCCGCTATCAATTCCACTTCATACAAAGACATTTGCTCCTATTATTATTATATCCCTGCCCTTTCTTGCCCTTGAAGTATTGGTATTGTGGCTCTGAAGACAGATTCAATTAACAAACCAGATAGATGCTGACCTTTGTGAGATTGTTATTCTCTCCTTGATTTGCTTTAGGGGAGAAATATTTCTTTCGTGTATAAATATGAAATAACAAATAAATAACCAACAATTGATTTGTAGTTTCAAAAAAAAAAAAAGAAACAACAAGAGGGAGCAAGAAAGAAAGGAAAGAAATTAACCAGTTGAGCACAGTTGAGCATAGCCACTGGTATTAGCTAAATGGCTTCAAGACTTTGGGCTGGGATCACTCACCAAGTAAGCTGACATCCATCATGATTAAAGAGTTGTTGTAGGATTTCTAGAGTAGTTTTTCCAGGGAATCAGGTAACTTAGCTTAGTGTTTTCCACGTTTTTTTTAACTTCATGATTGATTTTCTGCAGACCAACGAGGAAATTTTCTTTTTGTTGCTTTTTCACAGGTTACAGACTACTGTCTTCACACCATCACATATAATTGCCAGGCTGGTGATGCAGGGTGGGGGGGCTGAGAGCCCCCATGGGCAGGACCAGGACCAGGACCAGGACCAGGATGCTGGGCAACAAATGCCTCTAGGCAACAATTTGCTTCATTTATATTTGCATTCCAAAAAATGTTATTTTTATACTTCAAAACAGCTTTCTTCCCCTCTCCTTGCCCCCCTTCCCCACCATGCACATTCTTGAGAAAAGCTCTAACAGTGCTTTTTTTTTCTTTAAAAATGATGTAATTATTAGACAGTATTAATGGTAATTTTGAGATAACCCTCCTCAGCATGTAAAAATTATAATTATTTTTAAATTATAATTATTATTTATAATTAACAGAATTATTGTAATGATTTAAATGCTATCACATTTTAAGTATTAAATTGAAACATTCTTAAATACTCCTCCTGAATCTGTTACTCTCTATCCGACTGCCAGGTTATTCTATCGATTGTGCCACTTACCGCAGCAGGACTGTCTCGTTGCCGATTTAAATTATTTCTGCTAAAATCACTTTAATTCTCGAGGTCAGATTTATCTTCTTTTTTTTCAGTCCTTTTGGATGGGTATTATCCAACCTGCTTGTCACATGCTTTTTGGGTGAGAGTTTTCAGAAGAAAAGCTGAAATCCATGGGCATTATATCTTGATCTCTTGCAGGGAAGCTCAAGCCGAATGGCCAGGGCAAACCAAGGTGAGGAGTTTGCACTGGTAGCACAGAACGGGTTTTTTGTGGAAAATTTGTGTGAGGCTTGTTCGTTTAAGATTATCTACACCCAGTCAATCAGATTTTATACAGCAGGGTGCTGGACAAAACGAGATGGCATCAGCTGCCATCTCCTAGTGTTCTTACGATACGGGTGCATGGCGAGCAAAAGGACTTTTATTCATTCCTCTTCCTTGCTTGTTGGAGTTCCATGAATTCCCATCTTTCCATTTTCTGTCTCACCTTCTCTGTCTGTTTTTCTGTCCACTTTTATAAAGCAACAAAACACCGTACTCGGTTGCACAAAGTCTAGTGAGTCCCTTCCTCAGAGCCAGACTTAATGATCGATCTGCCTTTCTGATGTCTGGATCATGGCTTGGAAAGAAGAGGTGAAATCTTCCTGCCAGCTGGAAACAGGAGAAAGTGTTTCAGATTAGAAATGTTCATAATTCTACAAAAAACTGACACCAAAAGATTTCTATCTTGGACACCAAGGTAGATGAAGGAAAAGGTCAATTTTACCATTAATTCATAAAAACCTTTCTTTGCAGGTGGTGGAAATTGTAAAGTCTTATTATGTCATATAACTGTAACCTTAGGTTACCCCGTGAAATCAGAAAAGTCTTTGCTGGAACAACAGAAGGAATTAGGTGTTCCAGACAGCTCTTTTGTACGCCGTTACGCTACGTACTTGCACAGAGGCGCTCCTTTCCAAATAGTATTACAAAATGCATTGTCACTTACATGTGAAATATATTAACTTCCCTTCCATTTCCTAATTTATTTGTTGTTGGATTGAGTAATGTTTATTCTTAAATAAGCTCCCAGGAAACCAAACACCATCATCTCACAAGGTACGTGGTATTGCCAGTTCAGTGATGGGGCAGCCCAACAGGGTGGAGTGGAGATGTTAGGAGTCCTCTGCTCTCCTCTGATGGGCCCTGGGCTGGAGGAAAATATCCCTCTGGGTCTGACAAACACAGCCTGGTCCACCAAACGGTACCCTGAGGTTTAGCAAATGAAAGTGTTTCTGCAGCACTAATGACCTGCCTCAAAAATCGTACATTAACTTGTCGGTTCATCACAGGTTTAGGGCACCTACCACTAGTAAAAAGCAGAGTGACAGATGTACAGTTAGCCCATTTATACCAATTATAATACCTAGATGGTCTTTATTTTTTATGCTGCTGAATACCTATTGATCACCTAGGTTTTTTAACTTGATGCAGAGAGCGTTACAGATTTGATTTATAAAAGAGATTTATTTTCTGTTTTGACAGAAACTGCAGACTTTTCTGCATAACTTATTAAAGTATAGATTAAAAGTGATGTGTTGATTTGTTACTGACTTTGAGGATTTCTTTCTATGCCGTTTTGCCTCTAGCATGAAGCAGTCCACTGAAGATATAGCTTGTGCATGAATCCTTCTTTGTTCAGTCTTGGAATATTATGCATGATGCATTCAACCAATAAAAAGGTAAACAGAAGGACTGAGTTTAACCAGCGAGTCACAAAAAGCTGTGTATTGGCAAAATAGTTAATCATGTTAAAGTTGGATGCTGGGCCCTCCCACATGGCTTTATTTTGGCATTGCAAAATGCACGTTTTTTAAAGGTCAGAGTTTCCGATTTCCATATTCTTCTGTTGCTTTTTTTCTGATAATTCAGTTCCTTTTATTAGTCTGTTATCTAATATTTCACTACCAGGACTTCTGACCTTTTCTGTAATTTTTTTGCCTCTGTAAATGAGCTGTCCTTAGTGCACATTAGCCCCATACGCACACGATCATACACCCATTTCTGGTCATCCGGACATGAGAGTAAGAGTCAGGTGATAGAGGGGTGCCAGGAGGAGTAGGTGTGCTGCACACCTGAGTGCATCAGCACTGCTCCGAGATCTATCAGACCGCTCCACATTTAGAAAAGTCTAACTTCAAGTGTATGGTTCTTTACTGAATTCACAGAGTTTAGCTCTTCCAAGCTATGAACTAGACAGAATCCAAAGCAGATTCAATCTTATTGTCTCGGTTTTGCTCTCTGCTTTACTGGCTGTAACAGATACTCATCAGCTGCCCAGGAACTGGTAAAAATCCAGTTCGGTTTCTGACTTGTCTCACGCAGGGATATGACTAAAAACCTTGATCTTGCACAAACTGCAAGTCAGTCTTCTGTAAATAGCAATACTGGGGCTCTGTAATGGGATCAAATAGCCACAAGCCATGTAGCATTGAAAAAAATTCTCAGAGTTAAAAGCATCTTTGTTATTTTCTATTAAATGTTAAAGTTGTAGGCATTTTTAGAAACGTAAATGTATACACAAATGATCTAATCTGAGATCGTTGTACACAGCCATATCTCATGGTTTTCTCTTTAGTAGGGTGAATGGTATAATTATTTTATTGTTGTTCACCTTTTAGCATATCATTTTATTACTTAGTTTTTTAGTCAGCAATCACATGCTTGGTAAGTATCATATTGAGCAAAGGTAGTTTGATAATGCTTTCCTTAATTTGGCTGTATTTTCTGTTGCTAAAGCATTCTTGAAATTCCTTTTCCTAGCACCAGCCTGTGGTCTCTCATAAATGCATCTGAATGGTACAGCTTCCACGCCGTAACGCTCTGACCCTTAGTCAGCATTGTCAAGCTGCCTGCTTGAAGCTGTGCGCAACGTTGGTTTGGCACGCCTTGATTGGGATATCAAGTCAAATGCTGACGTGAAACTATATGGAAAGATTTTCCTTTTAGTTTACCATTTCCAATTCAGCCCAACAGAGTAATGACAATGTAGTTGCCATCTGTTTAATCTGAACAACAAATGAGAAGCCAAAAATCCAACCTGAAGTAGTGAGTGTTGCCTATGAATGACCTCTATTTTAGTTATCTAGGAGAAGAAAATTTTATTTACAGCAGATGCTGCTTAGGTGTCAAGGGCTTTTGCAATGTCATGCTTCCCAAAGCAGTTATACCTTAGCACAACGGTTTCTTCTGTCACACCTAGACAATAAAAACCTTCTGTGTTGAGGCTGGATCCTCTAAGCTTTTGAAAGCTGATTCCACCCCAAACTGTAGAAATAAATCTGAATGCAAAAGCCCCCTCATGATTTTTGCTCCTGATGATTCCAGTCTCAGGTAGCTGGAAAAGAGAACTTTTTTTTTTTTCATTTTTTAAGTATATGGGTTTGTTTTAGGACCAGATAGATGTTTGTCAGAAGGCTCTGACGTAGTCTCTGGACTGAAGCAGTGTGGTCTTTCTTTTCAAGGGATAAACCTTAGCATTTAGGAAATCACCAGCCCATCTTCTGTTTCCTTTCAGAAATCCTCATAAAACCCCTCTTGTCCTGACCAGTTCCAATCTCTCGGTTTTCAGGCATTAACATCTTTTCTCTTCCACCCACTTTCAGGTGCTTGTTGCTGGCATCACCCAGCAAGGCTGCGCAGGGAGCTCACGCTTGAGCTTTGACCCCGGGCTCCTCTCCAATCTCTCATTGCTTCGGGCGCTGCGAGTGTTGATAATTACCATCCTGGTGAAGTCACAGGCAGTTGAGAAGATCCCCATTTCAGCCATTTCTGGGAGGTAACGAGGTGCCGTTTTCTTCTACCTTACATTAAGAAAAACTCAAGGAGAGAAAATCTGCTTCTAGAGTTTTGGCTGGGGAAGGTTACCTGGGGGGCCCGGGGCACATCTCCCAAGCCCCCAGCTAACACCATTGTGGCTGTATCAATTTTCCTCATCATTTGTCACCTGCAGAGTATTCTTATAAGCAGTACAGTATAACAGGAGACGATGTTATCATTTTCTTCTCTTTCTTTTCCTTCCCATCTTCCCCCCAAATTATGGAATTGTTCACATCTCTCTCCCTGGGATTTCTGCGGCTCTCTGAAGTAGTGACTTAGGTATTGATGGAAACTAGAGACAGAAATAACGTGTATTTAGAGATCATATAATCTATCCTCTAGAAAACAGAAAATAAATTACATTTAAGTCATTTTCTGTTTCTCATATGTAAAAAAAATACTATAACCTTTATAGGCATTAAGATGACCATTCTCAGATCGTAATGACTGACACTGCGGTACTTTCACAAGTGTTATGTGTTTTCTGATGAATGAAAATGAGCAGAAAGGAAAATCAGAAATTTGACAATCTAACACCAGTAGTGTTAATTTTCTACAGTTTCATCATTTACTTGCAAGAAACAATACGTTTCTTCTATAGCTTTATCGCTCCTTCTTCTATCAAAGCTCTATAGACTCTAATATTCTGCTCAGTGAACTGAAATATCTGTCAGTATAAAACCATCTTCTCATAAAAGCATTGGGAACTGTTATGGTATATTGTTATGTACACTAGTATTACCTAAGGAAACATTTAAAGGTTTGAAACATAGACATTTTTTAGAGAGAGTGGAAAACAAAACTTCTAAATTAAAAATACGCTTTTTCTTGATTTAATTCAACAATATATTTCATCCTCTAACAAAACTCATATGCATGAGGGGAAGAAATAATCCGCTAATGAAAAAGAAGGAAAAGAAAATATTTTTCAGGAGTCTGGACTCACCTGCTCAGAGTTGTCTCCCTGTCTGTGAGACTGAAGCATCAGCTCCTCTCCGTTACGTGCTGTTCCCACTCCTCAGACACCACCCAGGGACCCCGCACATCCCGCCAGCGCCTCAGCCTCCTGGGGCACTACCATACCGCTTCCCCGCCTCCGAAAAACAGGCTTGGGGGCTTGTCACAGCAAACAAGGTACTTTTTGTACTCTTTGGAAACACGTTTTCATTGCTTTGTAAAAATAAACTTTACACATTGGTAAACCATCTCATAGACTGCTGTTCCCAGGTCAGAGGGGAAGCAAGGTGGCCAACGTACGGCAAACGTATCACATTCCCAGCCCTAACTCTCAACCCAAACACGGATTGGGAGGAGACTGAGGGAGGAGAAGCAAGTCAGGTTAAACGAAAAAACACAAGGAGCTGTCTTGTAATTTTTTTCCCAAGATCACAGTTTCTTGCTTGAACACTGGTGTCAAACGTAACCACCTCCTCCGTGACATCTGCAGCCCGGGGGCCATCTGTTTCTTACAAAGTGCGACCCTAAGACAGCTTCACCTCCAGGAAAGTCATCAGGCAAGGAGCGGCCAGCGCCAGGAGACCTCCTCCGTGCAAGGCAAGCCTACGGAGCAGCTGTGCTGTGGTTGCCTTCACCGCAATCTCGAAGAGGAGGACACTTTAGGAAAAAGGTATGAATGATGTGGATAGAAAATAGAGTATGTTGGGGAAAACTTTGGTGGGAGTCAGGGACGCACTGACATTCATTTCAGTAGAAATTGAGTTACTGCTTGTATTTCAATTCTGCTGCCTGTGATAACATAGTACACACTATTTCCATCCTCTTTTTATTCCAGTTCATACATTTCCCTGGTTTTTGGGTCATTGAGTTTGCTCATGAGTTTAACAACAGACAGTACCATGTGCACTGTAAATATTAGAACTTTACTGAGCAGATAGCTATGGCGCGAGGCTGCTGATATAATGCAAATATGCTTATTACTGTTAGAATTTCAGCCAGGGAAAAGTCCATACATTATCACTTTGAGAAATGGCGGGGGTTTTTTTCCATCTTATTTACAGTGCACGGTTCATTGGTAAAAACTGTTAGGGCTGGAATTGCTAAAGCAACTCAACCTCAAATATGTTTGAAGACATTCCCTGAATGAAGCAGAACACACTCGTAATAACGGCAATAATAAGTTCATTGCGAGGCGTCTTCTGGAAAACTTAACAGTGCTGCAGAAATTATGTGCAGAAAATGTCAGCACTCGCACTCACATCTGATTTAATATCAGCGTTTTGTACTTTATGTCATATTTACACAAAGGATTGTAAATACAGGCATGTGTCTATCTGTCCAGCTGGTTTTTCAGCAAGGACTCGGGGGAGAGCTGCTGGGGAAACCCGTGGGTGTTGCATGGGGGGGCACTGCCTGTGCAGGGGCTGGGGGGACCCGTGCCTCAGCCAGCTTCGGCACCTTGCAATACCAAAGCCAGGTGTTTCCACGCCAAACTGCTGTCTGGCACTGACCTTGGCTACCACTATTGCCAAGCAATTTAACTGACCACGGCCTCAGTTTCTCCCCCCTGTTAAACACAAAGAATTATACCTGCATGTTACACCTACTCAACTCGGGGATGTATTGACAACCATCCAAAACGTCTGGGAAGTGTTCTGACTGGGAAGCTCTAAAAATAATGTCTCGTCTGTAGGTGGAGTAACAGTTATAAATATATGAACTTTTTAAGATAAACTTTAAAAAATACATGTATTTTAATGCACTGGGAATTAATTGTATTTTATTATATATAATGTGTAGATGTACTTGCAGCAATACATTAACAGACCATTAAAGTACTTTAAGTGGACCTGACTCTAAATGCCCCGGTTGGTGACCTGAAGTGTTTTCATTTTTAACATGGTTTAACCCACTGAAGTATGCTTGAAACAAGGACATTTAGTAGTCCTTTGCTTTCACAGTAAGTTACGTCAGGCATCTAATCATGGAAAGAGGCAGAAATAGCCAATTAGAAACCAAAGGCAGCTGAAATAAAGAGTTTACAAACAAGCTATAGGCTACAAAACCACATGCAGAACCTAATGCAGGCCAGCATCATTTTTCCTGGTGGACTGAGAGTACGTGGAAGGACACTTACCTAATGCTGTACATAGCTGGGGATTTAAATTCCTCATCTGCCATCAGCACAATAAGTGGGATAAAGCCTTCAGCCGTGCTGTTTGCACAGCATAACTGCTGTCCGCAGCTGGAGCAGGAGCTGCTCTGCCACGTGCAGAGGATCTGGGCAGGAGGAACCTGCCAAGGTGGGACATGGAGAATTTTGCAGTGATACTGGGTTTTGGGGGTACCCGACATGTAAGAGTGAAGCTGGATTGATAACTTGCCATGTTTGCTCTTTCCAGCTTCTCCAGGAGCCTGATAAATCCTTGTGCTGAGGATATGTAGAGGACATGGAAGAGGAGGTAAGCAAGGCCAATGATTATTAATATTTTTACCAGGAATGCCACAGTCACACCTAGTTCAGCCTGCCTTTATTTCCCTGATATGAGTGGCCTTCAGGAAAAAAAAAACAGGAAAATGCCAGGAAGATGAAGAGTTGTTACAAGTAAAAAGCTATTTGAGTCAGTGTTGTATAGGAAGCAGCAACAGTCCTTATAAAAACCTGTTGGGTTGTTTTGGGGGTTTTTTTTGGACAACGCTATCAGCTACTCTCTTCTTCATTTGAAATAAAGGCAATAACATAATCCAACATGCAAGAAATTAAGCACCCGAGTCCTATTTGTTCATATGCACCCATATGAAAAATAAACAGATAGAGGACATATGTCCCCAGGCACGTACTCCAGGGATTTGCTGGACTTCTCTGTGCTTTGTGTGGGACTGTCCTGGTACAAGAAATTATGCTTACTATTTCCTAACGCTGAGATGTAAATGTTAAACCCGCTGTCCCGGTACAGCACTTGCATTGGTGATAGAAGAAGTGGACTGGCTCATCCAGTGAGTGAGATGGTATCCTTGCCCAAAGCCTCCAGAATTGTCCCAGCGAGGGGTATGGCCCGGCGATGTTCATGGAGCTGGCCTGTGCATCAGTGCTATTGTGTACAAACTGCCTTGTCTAAAGCAATGTGCTTGCAACAATTAGATTTTACTATTATCTCTCAGTTTCTATTGAATGCATATTATTGAGTTTAAGCAGCGAAATGAATTTGCTAATGAACTTGTTAATAAGCTTGCCATAGCTAATGTTGGGGTTTTTTCTGTTCCTTTTTTTTTTTTGTTATTGCTGTTTCCCTATACAAAAAGAAAAAGCTGCTGCAGCTGTTTAGCAGCTTGTTTTTCTGCTTTAGGCAAATGATGAGAATAAGTCCAGTTATGATTCCTTTGATGTAAAGGAAAGTTAATAGAAATTTTAGTAGCAATATCAGCTTAAGGGAATTTGAGCTCATGACCTTTGCATTGTAATGAAGGCCGTTTATCTGCCAGGCTGGCAGTCTTTCATTCCCATATGTGAGACAGTCTGCTATTGGCACTGGGAGAACAGTTTTGGAAGAATTCAGAAAGGTTTGTTCCAGCTCATTTATATGCAGTTCTGTGTGTCCATTAGGTACGTATAGCCTTACATAGCATGTGTTGTGAGTATTAGTCACAGTATCGAAAGATAGAAACACATAGAAAGATACCGGCTTAATACATGTAATGAACTATGAAATATTTGGGAAACACAGACCTAATTTAGGGCATTCCGCTGTGTTTGGAAGTGAGCCCTATCCTTGGCAGCACAGGGGAGAGCTGGGCATCACAGGTGAGTTTCAGTCCCCAGGATTCTTTGGGCCAGCGTCATTGTTTGCTTCTCCTACCAAGCAGTAAGCCAACACCACAGGCTGGTCCTTTCACAGTATGGGTGCAAGGTCCCAGTGTTAATGTTGTTCACACCTGGGTTTGCACAGTGCTTATCTTGCATATGCGTTGCAAATATCAGCCAAAATTCCTGTAGTCACGGGTATGTCTTCGCAAGCCCTCCCTGGGCATGCTGTGGGTTGCTGAGCTTTGCCATGGAGCTCCCAACCAACCTGCTCCTGGAGCACCAGCCCTTGCTCAGGTCTGTCCTGCCTGTGATTCAGCAGCATGTTCCTGGTGCCACCAGTTAATTCCAGAGCACAAGAGACCTTGCCCAAGGAACGCTGCTGCGGTCTACTGGCCTGGCTTGGTCCCCCCCTGGGACTTCCCCACCGAACAATAAGGCACAACAAGAAGCGGCGTGATGACATTTCTTTGACTGCAGCCTGTGTCATGGTGGCAGTGGCAATGGTTTTTGGCCTTGACGCCCTACCAATTTTCTATCAAAGCACTGGAAAATGGGAAGCTGACTGCAAAAGCCTCGATGCTATTAGTACAGCATCCCCAGCAACTTGCAGAAAGAGGCAAGGCTGCCAAACACCTCTGTGCGCTAAAAACCTGCTATCAGGGTGCTGCACAGGACAACTTTCTTTCCCTCGTTCTCAGTAAATATTACGAAACACCTTCTGCTTAGCAGAAACACGAAATTCACTCATGAGAAGGAGAATTGTTACAGTAGATGTAGCAAATAGAGTTTTACACTCTCTTTATGTTCCTTGAGTATACACAGAGATTTCATTAGTGTTTCAACAATGAAAAAGGAGTTTTGGACACCGTAGCCAAAATGGAAATGGTCTGGGTAGAGTTTACAAAACAGGTTGGCTGTCTGGAAGAAAAGCATCTATAAAGGAAGTGCAGGTAAGCGCTGGGGAGGAGTGCTGGGCAGGGCTGAGGCTGGCGTGGAACGGCTGTCGATGGGTTTTTAACAAGGGATTGGGCACACCTCTGCCAGGAATGAGACAGGCAGTATTTGGTCCAGCTCTGGGGGCCGGGCGGACTAGAGGACCCAAGGAGATCGGTCCCCTGCTTTACTCTCCCTGTCTATCATCAGGCTTTTAGCACCTGCAAATAGTGTTAGAAGAGGCAATAGCACTTAACTTCGGTATGAATGTAATGTAGGCGTGAGATGAACAAATTATAAGCTCTAAATTTCATTTCACCATTTGAGATGGAAATGACCCATTTTGGCCAGACACTCACCCTTGCCCTGTGCACCTCCTAACCCGCTCAGGCACCTCGCCCCGTCCCGGGGCCCCAGGGCTTGCTCGCTTTCTGATGTCACTTGCATTAACGCAAGGGTTAGATGTTCTGACAGTCTGACAGCTCGGGTTTGCTCATTTTCAGAACATTTCAGCTTCTCGTCCCTTTCTAGAAGCATATTATAACAGAGTCAGTATACGACAGGACACAGTCCTCACGTGAAGTGCTACAGGATTGCCTCGTGCCGCGGGACGGCTCAGCACAGGAGCACAGGCTGCTGCAGAAACCTCTCCTCCATTCCTGGAGCAAGGGCAAGAGCACACTCATGATAAATCTCAACAGAGGTTGAAATTGTCTCCCATTGAGAGCAGTGCGATAAACTGATTTTCACTTTGTTCCATGGGAAAAGTATCTTGCACTGTACCTTACCCTTACTGGGCTACGTTGTTAAGTACTTCCTACTCTATCATCATTGTAATCAATACATTTTACAAAAGAAAGGCATACTCTTTAGGATGAATATGGGTTTTTTCCTGGAACCCCTCAAATCTATTAAAGAAAATATTTTATAATAAACTCATAGTTGCCTGTTAGAAATGGGTGAACTGAGCTGTTTCATTCCCATTCTGCCAGTGGATCAGTAATGGACAGTTTTTAGCCAACACAAGCTAGCAATTTCCATTTACGTGCTGACCCATAGACTAGGGTTGGCTTTGGTTGAATGCAGTGCCAAAGGTTATAGAAAACAGCTTTTGGGGCCAAATCAACCATGACAATTTCAGGCAAAATACCATGGTCAAAATATTTCCACCACGCCTGTTTCCAGGTCCGCACAGTCTGCAAAGTCAAGCTGGTTCCTGGCCACCAGCATGACGATGTCTGGATTGTGGGCTCAAACATAATAAAAGGGGTGGCTTTGGAAATGGAATGGGAGAGCCTGACAAACTTTATGTTGTGTTTGTTCACCTTCAGCTGTCCCAAGAGGATTGCACGAATTGCTACGGGCTTTTTCTTATGCACCGGATAGCTGTCCTTTTTTATGACACATTTTTTTAACATTATGAGGCTTCAAGCTCACACATCATAAAGCTCAAATTAAAACGTGTCCCTCTGAGCTTTCACATGGTGTGCGCAAACGCCGTAAAGTGAAGTGGGAGGTGAGCAATGACAACATACTGCATTCTGCATCACAGTTAATGGTAACCCAGAGTGTGTCCTGACAGGTTTTATCTCACACTCTATGTATAACATTTTAAAGAGCATCCTTTTGTGTTCCTTTACACTAGGTTAGTTTAGATTAGGATCTACAGAAATGTTAAAAATGGTAGATGTCTATATGCTCTTGATGTCCCTGACACAACAAAAATACTTCCCACTCATGGTGGTAGAATTAGAGATAACGTACCTTCAACATGAATGCTGGCTTCACATCTCAAAGCCCACTGCTCCACTTCTCTCTCTCTTTCTCCTGCTTTCACTGCTGAGAAAGGAGCACAGACACAAGAGTGCTGAAACCTCGTCTGATTTGGCCTAATTTTGGGGTGAAGGAATAAGTGTTGCGGGTTGTAAGGTTGTAAACAAGTGTCTTCTTGGAGAATATCTTGCTCAGCACCTCATTTGTGTCATCTGGGCTTCACCAGGAGCAGTGGGGATGTTGGAGGTGGCAGCATGGCAAAAAGTGTCCCTGAAGAGAGGCGGTTTCTAATGCACATGAAGTTTTAAAGGTGAAAAATGAGTCCCACCGGCATTCCCATGGGCAAATATTAGATTGCCCTCCTAGAGACAAGAAATGCTCGTCGTAACACACCTGTGCGCGTGAGCACTGCACTGTGCACTTAGCTCTGCCTCTGCTCCATGATGCAGTGTCGGTTGCTGTGAGTTGATGAGGGTGAGGAAGAGGATGCTACTGTCATGTGCATTTTCCAACCCACTGAAAATCCCACCGAGCAGCTGCAGGTCCATGATGAACGTGCTTGGAGTGTGGTTTCTGAGGCAATAGCCATGGCAATCGGCAGCTGACCTCTGCCATGCAGCAAGGCATGGGTGCTGATACCAGGTGGCAGTGCTGGAACATGAATAGCCATCTCATAAGTAGCATTCATACATATTACGCTGCTCTGCTACTTGAAGTGAGTATCTTTAGTTTATAAACACAGGAAAAATGGAGACGTTTATGAAAGAAATAAAGAACTGGGAGCTGGGGGACAAGAGACTTTTCACCTTGCAAGAAAGGGATGAATATTGAAGGAGAAGAGGAGATGGATTGGGAGCTCATTTCTGAAGGTTAGAATGGTTTTCCCTTTCCTTTTGTTTCTCCCCCATTCATTTCAACGAGAATTGCACAGAATAATAATCTACTTGTTTTGTCTGTGTGATAATTGCATTGATAATTTAGTATGATTTAAATAATCAAATTCAGAGTGGTTTGTATGTCAGAGTCTGAGAAAGAGTTTTCTTTAATCTCCAAAGATGCA
Source organism: Gavia stellata (assembly GCF_030936135.1). Classification (NCBI taxonomy): domain Eukaryota; kingdom Metazoa; phylum Chordata; class Aves; order Gaviiformes; family Gaviidae; genus Gavia; species Gavia stellata. The sequence goes on from NC_082602.1 coordinate 40,289,280, forward strand.
TATTCATGATGCCGTTATATATATAGCTAAAGAAATTACAATACCATTGTCTGCTTCAAACAAGTCATCTATTGCCTGCTTTTTAAAAAAAAGATGAAACAGTCAAAACACAAGATGATTGATTTGTACATTCAAAGTTCAGCTCCTCTCACTTTGGTAATGGATTTCTTTACCTATCAACAGCTATCCTTGTCATTTAATGTCTGTCCAGTGCAACCTAAACTTAGGTTTAAGTGCTGTGTGAAGCAAAGTCATGCCTTGATGTTCTTCTGCCATCTCCAACTCGTGTTTTGCTCTTGCCACCGCAGCAGAACAGGTCTTCTGTGTGCTAACCATGTGTTTGTGCCTTGCCGGTTGCGCTGTGTGCTGTACTGAATACCGAGCTTGGGATACAGCCAGGGGCTGCTTCTGCCTCCCGGGACGCGAGCCATGGGACGTCCCAGCAGCCACACGCACGCCTCGGTTTCTGCTCCATTTGTCGTCACTGCTGGGCTTCAGCGGGCAAATGCAGGAGCCCCATTCTGTGTGCCACTGTTCATTTTCTAAGCATAGTATATCCCTGTTTTCTACATTACTGTATGTGTGGTTGGAGCTATGGATATTATTAAATGAGGAGAAATAACGGTTGTAAAAAAGAATGCAAGAATGGCCCCATTGAAGACTGTGGGAGTTTTGGTCAGGGTATGTATACATGAATAGGTCATGAGAGACCTGGTTGCAGTGCACAAGATGATAATGAATCCATGATAAGAAGCATCTCAGGTTTTTATGAGAATCTATTTTGGTATTGGATTTGAACATTTGCTGGATCAAGATTTAAGTAATTTATTGTACAAGATAATGAAAATACCTTAAGAAGCGTCTTTATGGAATAGTATTTGCCTTTGAAGGATAAAAAAAAAAAAGGTTATTCTAGAAATATGAATATTAACATACCACAAGTCAAATACCTGTAATTTTGTTGAGTTTAAAATTTAATCTGTTTTGTATTACCATGCATTGATACTAAAATGCATTTGTTAAGAGAAATAGCCACAGGATAACAACTGACATACATGGGAGAGACAGAATTTAATAGCAGTAAAGCCTGATTTTCCTGTGCCTTGTGACACTGCTGTGGTATTGCCGTTTTGAAATCCACAGCATAGGGTGGAGAAAATTCCAAGAGATGTGGAAAGATAAAAATATTTTCCATGAAAACTGGTTGATATTTGAGTATGAATATATTATATTGAAATCAGTTGAACTAGCCACAGACTAAGGTGTCGTGTTTAAGAAGAGACAGAAGAATCCAGCTGAGAAAACCAAATGTAAGAGATGGGTGACTCCTTTAATGCTAATTCCTTAGTTAGCTATTTTTGATCCTTTTGTTCACAAATTGTCTTGAAATAGCTCATGAATTTTCTCAATTATATGTGCTTTAGTCACTACGCCAGTTTTGTAGCTAGCTTGTTGTGTGTGCTGCGAGAGATGTTTGCTGTCGTGTGGATCTGGCATGCTGTTTGGTGGCTGCTTTTCTTTCCATCCATTGGAAGGATGCAACTTTTAGGCTTTCTGCATGAACAGTTCTACATACACTTTCCAAATTTATTCACCATTATTGTTATTTGATGTTTGCATATACCAATGCTCATAGGAATTGGATTAGAACTCAAATAAAAGAAAGAGAATTAAAACATGTTTTCACAAGAATGGATAATTTATGCCTTGATAGAAACCTGCGTGGTATAACTGAAATAACAGCAGGAAGGGGGTGGATAAATTATTTATTCTCCCTGTATATATTGATTTTTTTTTTATATGTGTTATTGAGCTGAGCATGGAAGAGCTTTTGCTAGTTTCTTGCCTTTGTACATAATTCCTTTTCAGACTGGAAGCAGGGTTTTTCCAGTTTGGTTAGTTCGTAAAAGCAGGGACTGCTGAAATATGGGCAATCTCACTTGTGCCTTTCTTCCTTTCTTTTTGTTCTTCCTTCCTTTCTTTTTTTTTCTTCCTTTCTTCCTTTCTGGCAGAGCCTCAGTAGAAAAGGAGAACACAAAATTTATTGCATAGAGCAAAGCCTCACTTGTACTCTGGCCAAGCAGTCTATTGTCATTGTACTAGATTTATAGTTAAACTGATGTTTAATCCCTGGAGAATTTAGCCTGTTTGCTGTGAAGTCTGAGCTAATGCGGAGCAATTCCTGAGTGTGCACTTCAGGGAGGGGGTTTTTAACTTTTTCTTTATTCTTTAGGAAGAAACATTTCTAAAAAATGTTGGTGGTTGAAATTAAAAGAATTAGATTTTTTTCTTCCATTTTCTCTGAGACAATTAGTTAATTACTGAACACAGTTTTTACCAGTGGCTGTGATGAGGTACAAAGTCTCCATTTTTTCAGACTCAGCCATCAAAGACTTTCAGTTCACGCTTTTAATGGGGAAAAGATTCTTTCAATGGGTAAATACCTTGCAGTGTTTAGATTAAATTATCATGTATATTTAAAAGTATTGAGGGTATATTTAAATTTTTTAAAAAAGCAAAATGTTTAAAAGGCACAGTTAGTCAAGCTATGGCATCCACTAACATGACCAAAACAGTTTTAAAAAAAAAATCCCCCCGGTTTTTTATAACATGTCTTTCAAGTAATATTGTGTATCGGTTCGTGAGATCTGTTGTTTTGTCCACCAGCTCAGTCCCATGAGCTAAATTTTGCCTGGTTCAGGAGAAGCACAGGAGTAAATTCGAATGAATGCATTAATTTTTAACATATTAGCTATATTTAAGAGCGTGAGGGCTGCAGCTGAGAGCACTGAGCACGTGAGGGAGGCAGCTCTCCTGGACGGGAAGAGAAACCTGCATTTCATCCATGCTTTTTAGTCTTAGAATTAAGCTGTTACTATTTCTTGCTTATTCCCCCAGGTTAACTTTTTGTACTTCCAGGAACATTTCTAGAAAAGGAAAAAGGCATTTGCTGTTTAGGAACCCTCCACACAAGTACCAGTCCACGTGTGTTCAGGTTAGTGTGATGATCCCAATATTTACTGCTTACACCCTGCCTCCAGAAAACCCTTTCTGCCCACTCTTCATTTTGGTGCTTTATTGCCCCTAAAGGTCCTGCCTTGCTGGGACAATGTCCTACTGCACTTTGTCAAGGCCTCTCTTCCCATTTTTTTCTTGCCATTTATCATGAAGTCTTTTAAATTTCATTTTACGTGTAAAAAAAAAGCAAACTGCCACATGGGTCTTCGAGTATTGCCCTTGCCATGGGTATAGTGGCTGCGTTTCACTGCTGGCCAGGCTTCTGCTGCCTTGTGATTTCCCAGGCAATGTAGCCTGGCTGGGAGCAACTCATAATTCATCATTTTTTACATGTAAAAGTCAACAGCCATCTTATCACAGCGGGGAAAGGAGAGCACTGGGGAGACTTGGCAACAAACCAGCTGATGCACAGAAAGGCAGGGAAAACTCCTCCAACAAGACAGGCAGTGCCCTAAGAAAGGGAAAATTGACTTTTTAGAAAAGAAGGCATCAACACCAGTTTTGCCTGTGTATTTTATAGCCAGTTCTCATCATATGCAATGCAAGCAGTAGTGCTTTATGCTTGAAAAGGTAAATATTCAGTCAAAGTAGTGAATGCTTTTACTGCGTTTTTAAATTTATGGCATTGACAAGGATAAGATGTGAATAACTAGCCCTAGTTTTACAATACTTTGAGGTGGTTCACTTGGGTCCCACCTATCATGTAAGTGTTTATCCCTGACATCCCAAAGCTGAAGGAGCGGCACCGTTGTCTACTTCGTGCCAGTCACTGTTTTCCCTCCACACTGATGTGCACGATGTATGTTGAACCGCATACAAATTGTAGGTAAAGACTCCCAAAATCCACTCGTTCCAGTATAGACATAAATAAAAGAAAATCTGGATTGATCCTTGTCACTTTAGGGGAAAAACAATTCATTTCCAGAAATTTCTCTTCTTATCATAGCTGCCCAATCTTACTCTCTAACCGTGTTCAGTGAAGCTCAGACAAGCTCAGCTTCATCTGTTGCTTAAAAATGCTCTGGTAAAATAGGAGATTGTAGAGAAAAATCCTTATGGTGCCAGCAACTGGTGTAAATGGTTGATGTGCTGAAATCTGTCAATAATACCACAGACTGCTATTTTTTTCCCTGTTGTCTTGATGTCAAAGTAAATATTTATTACCTTTAATTAATTAATTATGGATTCAGGACTAAATGCTTTCATACAAGAAATTAACATCAACTTAGGGTACTTTTTTCTGGCATGGCACTGCTTTATGATGCTCAAAGGCAGGCTGCGCAGCTGAGGGCACTGTGAGAGGGTGTCATTTCTCATCAGTTATATTTGCATCACCGAACCCTCGTTTACCTGCGCTCCTCTGGTGATTGATTGTGGTGGTGGCTGTAGATGAAGGAAATGACTATAGCTGACACTGTCCATCATCGGATATTAAACTGCACTGCCTGGAAATTTTGTGAGTCAGGACTTCAGTTTCTTAAGTACCAAAATTAATGATTCTTTTTCTTGGCTGATGAGAGCTCTGAGTCTAATTAATTTCCTGTCACAGCGAGCAGCACTTGCAGAAGAGGAAATAGTGGGGAAAAACAGATGAAGCTCAGGTAAAAGATGCATTAATTAAAAGCTCAATTTGCTGTGGCCATATTTCTCGCTTCTCTTCAGATTTCCTGTTTACCTCATTTATAGCAAGTAAAGCCCAAGTCTGCCGTTGTATTAACTTAGAACAGAAAACTGTGTAAGATTAGATTGCTATGAGACAATACCTGCTTTCAGGGTAATACCAGGACAGTGCACACCTTTAACCTATCATAATGGCAAACTGAACAGCTGAGAACTGTGCATTAGGCAACCAATTACCTGAAGCAGTCTTCAGAGTGATGACTGTAAGACTCTTCTATTTTTAAGACAGCAAGTGTGCTGGGCAGATATGAGAAATTAAAACACATTGGCCTTGCTTAGACATTGAAGCCTTACTGTTCTTGCTCCAGCCCGGTTAGCTGTGCTGCAGCCCTCTTCCCTGGGTGGGGGACTTGGGGTCTACCAGGCGCCATGTCCTTCTGAAAGCAGCTGGCCATCGTCTTTGTCAGAGCATTAGTCCTAGTGGTGTGCACAACATTGAGCTGCACCACTGCTTTTCATGGGAGCCATGCAATTAGGACTGACTCTGTTTCAAGCTGTGCTTCATGACATCTGCCACCCCCAGTAACTCAGACAGAAATATTTGGGCTGTTAAGACAGCTAACGTGTGTCGTTCACCCAGTGTGTGCATTTGAAATGGGTTGAAGGGAAAAAGATTAATTTTTTAGGCAACCGAAGACAGATATTTTGAGAGAAAAGTAGTGGTGGTGCTTGGCTGAGACTCAAGTTAGCTGCTTGCGCCTTTATACAACGTGAAAAACTCAAATGGTAGGTAAATTCCTCATTTTGAGATGCTTGCTATTCCCTAGCAGAGCACCTTGCCCCAAATACCCTGGAAGGCTTAAAGCATGATACAACTTATCAACATATTGTAAGAGAAAGTCTCTCCCTGGGAATATTAGTGACTTTACAAATGGAGAAAATAAATTCTCTTTTCCTTAAGTCATGCAGCTTATAGTGCAAATCTAATTTGAGATTCCCTCTGTCGCCTCTAAATCTTTGCTCTGTGTGTTTCCCAACTTGATAGAAGGGCATATTTAATTATCAAGAGTCACATTTGTATGGACAGATCTTTCACCAACAAAGCACATGTCTTTTGGTTTTGTAATTGTTGAAATCCCATTATTTCTCACCTTTGAGTAACTGAACACATAGACTTTATCTGCAGTACGCATTTGAAGCTGGCGCTCTAAAGCAGGCGCAAGGAGGTAGCTACCTTTGCCAGGAGGGCTGTGTGTATGGATAGATATTCCCTCCAACGTTCATTTCCAGCTCCTCAAATATTAGGCAACTTTGCCAAAACTTTGTCCTTGTCAGGCCTGTGAGTTATGAACCTTCATTAATTTTCAGGGGTACGTTTCCCCCCGGGAATCTGTTGGATCTGCTGCTCTCTGTCTGTCTCAGAGTGCTTGCTGGGGTGTGGTCCTTGCCCGCATGGTGCAAGGCTCTCGCCATCTCTTCCAGGGGACACCCCAATTTTTGCATTTTAGAGGGCTTGCAGCACAGATACTGTTATGCTCAAACCCTCGTTGCCATCAGCAGGGGCGATATATGCCATAAACCTGGGGCAAAGTGTTCCCTGCTTGTGCAGCTAGTGCCTAGCCCATACTCCAGCGCTGTAAAATTGCACCCCTCACAAGCACACATTGATGCAGCTTTCTGCTGGTTTTTTCTTTGTACAAAACCTGAATCAGTCTGTGGAAAAAAAATGAGATGTGAGTGAGAATTTGTTCTTTGTCGGGTTTCTTCAGCGATCAGACTTCAGATGTGAGCTGCTCCCATTTTTTTTCATTTGTGATTCATAATAGAGAAAATGCTTTGGAAATCCACTTGTTCTTTTCATGTACTAAAAATGAGACACTTCCCAAAGACCACAGCATGGCTTTTGCAGCAGCAGATTACTCCCACCTAATCTAGTGACCACTTCACACTCTGCAAAGAAATAGTGAATAAACAAGGTACAAAGGCCTTGATATAGCTATTTAGATGGCCAAAAGCCTTCCAGAAAACATTGCTGGTAAGGAATTACGTAGTACCAAGGCAAGATGTCTGGTTCTTTGATGCTCACCAAGGCAGAAAGCAGAGGGAGGAGCAGACGGCTGCCCGCCAGCGCGGCAGGAGCTCGGCAGAGCGTGCCAGGATGTGAACGGGGGTCAGAGTTATTTGGTGTGTCCTTAATTATTGGGGGGAGGCATAAAGAGGAAGGTGGCCGAGCGTGCCTGGGGCAAGCCGTTTCAGTTAGGTTGAGTGGGAAGACTGAGGGAAACTTCCAAAGGATTTAATAAAGTAGGAGGGAGGACAGCAGCACGGCAGATGAAATGCTATGTTGACAAATGCAAAACAATGCACGTTCGGAGGAAAATAGCTACTGCTCACTGTTGAGTTCTAAATTAGCTTTAAAAGTCATGAGAAAGACTGGGGCATCATTGTGGAGAGTTAATAAAAATATCTGCTGTGTAGGCAGCGGCTTGCAAGAAAAGACAAGCAAAATGTTTGGATATTTAAAGACTTGGAACAGAAGATGCAACTGAAATATGGTGATGCCACCATACACCTAAGTGGTATTGCTTTGGTTCAAACACAGTGGTCCTGCTCTTGTGTACAAAGCGGTGGGAAAGGAAAATCCTGGTAGTCAGAGCAGCTACAGCCAGAGAGAGAGCTGCATGAATGACACTGAAAAGGCCGTGACAAGCCTGGAGCCTCTCAGCATGGGAGTCCCCGTGGTGAGTTCAGTCCTCGGTCCCCCCCTGCTCTGTGTCATCTCCAGCGCGGGAGTGACCTTGCCATGGTAGAGGCTACATTAAATCTGAAGTAATTTCTACTAGCACAAAATAATCCAGTCATCAGCTTTCTAATGTTTACATGGAAAGTTTTTGCACTTTAATTCTTATTATGTGTTTCTGAAGTGCAAGTTCGTTTTGATAATTACTCAAATAACATGATGAAAATCAATAAAAAAGAGCCATAAAGTCACAGGTTGGATGGCACTTCTGGACACTTAGTCCAAAGTCCTGCTCACTGCTGGGCCAACGCTAGGTCACACTGCTCAGTGCCTTGTTCAGTCAAGTTTTGATTATCATGCAAACATTGTGTGCCAAGAATTTCCACTCCAGATTCATTATTGCTCCATTAAAAAGCTGGTCTCCAGTCCATAAATTTATTTCATTCTGGCTGGTACAGAAAAAGTCACAAACCAATTTATGAGCTGAAAAATGCTCATCTTACTGCCACAGCAATTTGACATATGCCAACTTTAATTCTGGCTTTCCTAAAGCCTCTGTGCAGCCTTTTGGAGGAAGGAGAGCTGCGATACGGCTTCCACGGCTGTTCTGAGGAATGAATCTTCACTGCAAATAGACCAGGATGTCTGATATATTCACTGAATTATAATATTACAGACAAGTATTTAAAAGGCTCTTCTGTTCTCAGCGCACATACTTAAGTAGTATCTGCTCAGAGAGAGGGGGAGAAGTTGGTGTGGGTGGTACAAAGGAGCTTTTAAGCGCACGTCCTTTCATCACGCCCATAGCGTGGGGCTGTGTCTGCCATGCAAAGCGAGCCCTCATCTTTGCATCCCCTCGGATTAGAGAAGCAGCAAGGTGTTTGATCTGCTGATGATCTTAGGGGAAATTATCAGAAGATCAAGGAGTTTCTGCCATCTGCTCATTGGGCCAACTTAAAGTCTGCATTTCCGTGATCTCCCTGTAGCGGTTCTGGCTTTCCTCCTAATGACGGCCACCTTGTCAGGCCTCTGACTTCTCAGCAACGCTGTCTCACACTGTGCTGTATCACACTGTGCCACAACCAATTTAACATCTTGTTCAACATCTAATCAAGCACCATGTGCTTCAGGAGGAGCAAAAAGCAAAAGAGGGTTTGGGTGTGAGATCACCTGCTCCCAATTACGATCTCCTTTTAATCTCTCTTAACTAGTGAATGATTTATGCTCGGTGTCAGGAGTGGTTTTACACCTTCTGCAAGGGCTTTGGCTGCTGTGGCGCTGAACCATCTATCAGCCTTCGATGTGGTCCAGTCCCTCTCCAAACTCTGCTCCACCCTCAGCCTCTGCCGTGCTCAGTTCCTTCTCCTTGAAAACCTTTAGGGTTTTCCAGCTGCAGGATTGAAACCTCCTTTGCCCCAGAAATCCCCTCCCAAACCCCTGGGCACCCCCAGCCACCATGCCATGCTGCTGATCCTGAGCCATCAGCATCTCCCTCCTTCGCTGCTTTTCTTGATGCTTTTCAACCCTGCCAGCCAGCCTGATCTCTTTTCCTCCTTAAACAGCCTGCACCTAGTAGTCAGCCTGATTTTGCCCCTGTCCGTCCCAGGGCTTTGCCCTCAGGTCATTAAGATTTTATTCTGTTTCTGCTATTTCAGTCCTTTCCAGTCTCTCTGTGCACAAATTTTAAGAAAGCTCAGGCAGGGTCGTCACCTTTGAGCACTGTATGGTAATGCTGATAACCTGCTTGGCACTAACACAGAGGTCTACGCAGTCTGCAGCACTTCCCATCACACCTGAAGTCCTCTTCTGCATACCTTTGCTTCATTTCTATCATCGCACGAAATATACTATAAAACGATAAGCAAGGGAAACGGAGAAAACAGACTTTGGGAGACCGTTTATTGAAGGAAGATGAAGCAGAGCTTCAAAAGCTGCCCAGCGAGTTGAAGAACCTTCTGGGTCCAGCTCAAGCATTTCAATGGGGACTGCACCTGTCTGGGGGCCGCTCGGCATCCTGATCCTGGCCACTGTTTCTGGTCTCACAGGCTGAAAATCTGCAGAATTGTTTAAAAGGTCTTGATCTGTGGGCAAAGTTCGGTTAATCAGTACTCTTCAATATCAGGCTGCATATATCATCTGCAACATCATCTACCACAATGCAAAGGGATTATTTTTCTTACTCTGTCATCTCCTGTAAGAAATCTCAATACGGGGCTGAAGCAACTCCCCTTCACTTTGACCTGAGCAAAGGAAGGTTCTGTGCTATTTGGATATAATTGTCATGTCATCGTTGCTGTAAAAAACAGGTAAAAAGTGGGGGAAACCACCATACCTCATACTATAATTTTCTAGATACGGTATTCTGTCATTTCTGTAGATGCTCGTTGCATGTACCTAATTTGTCTTTACAACCATCAGCAAAGCAAGGCTAATATTTAGACTTCTAGCAATGCATACAAGAGACAAAAAAATAAATGTATTTCTGTGACTCATAAATAAGCCTTTTTTGTAGTAAGTGCAACAAAGACATCAGCACTCTTATCGGCAACATATACATTGCAGGCTGTTAACGTCACCAATCATCAATAACAGCGCTATAGCATAGTGTCTTGAAAAACATGCTGAAAAAAATTAAATTAATTAAATTACTTACAATCCACAGTTAATTCTGCAGGGTGCATGAGTATTCTCCTTTGTTTGTGTCACACCCTATCTTAGGGACTAAATACGGGGTTTGTAAGGTACTTCAGCACTTGGCTGTTGTTGATTTCAGTTGGAATCAGGAGCCTAAATTCCTTAAGGGTTTAAGCCTACTTTCCTATTTATTATTATCAAACATAATTCAGTAATCTGTGAGAAGATTAAAAATTCTCACGATAAATGCCAGGTTGGTTTTGGTGGAGTCTTTCTTCTTCGGGGCAGAGCTACCTTTTGCTGCATTTCGCTGTAAATGTTACTGCAGTGTGGGGAACGCTTTGTAACATGCCACCGCGATTCATGTATTTTACACTGATCTTTCAACAAATTTCACTCTAAGATCCCAAATTACTTCCAGGCTGTTTTGCTAGATGGCTGGTAGTAAATGCTCAGGCAACAGAGCATGGCCCTGGTCCCAGAGCCAGTTCCCGCCTTGGTTCTGAGTTTATGGTGTATGGAGAGGAGAGGCACAGAGGTCTTGGACTTATGGGTTGTCTCCTCAAATTAATAAAAGTGTTTATGGCCATTGTGTCAGCCTGTAGGAGGAGTGCACACAATTTCTACATCACCTGTTGCATAATTTATGAAGCAACACCAGAAGACGGGCAGCTGTGCCCGCCAAGGTGGGGATGAGCAGTGCTTTGGCTCGTGGTGGTCACCACTCCGCGTCCTGGCACGGCTGATGGCACCGCTCTCCCTGCCAGTCACTCAGGCTGCCCAGTCCCTCCTACCCACAACGCTTCTGAGGCCCGTGTAGAAGAAAGAGAAGCGTGCCATACCATGCAATTGAGTTACATGACATAAAATAAATGCCAACTAAGAGAGACACCATACAAACCGGTTGGAAGAAAGTCTCTAGATCGATGCCTTCCAGGACATCCACCAACAGAAGGTTTGCAACCAGCCTCAAGGCACTGGAGATGGAAAAGTTTCTTTCAGGGTAGTGACAGATAATATCTACAATAAGTTGAGCTGTGGTGAGATTACAAAGAAGAAAAGTCCTTACAGGTCTTTCCCTGCTTCAGAGAAGAAGAACCGGAATCTTCTAAGGGTTATAGTCCTGCTCCACACAATTTCCAACTTTACGTCTCCAATTACAAAATACTTGTGTAACACTACAAAAATAACTAAAGACACCTAAATATATTACTCCTTTGTTGTTCAGACTAATTATGCCTGGCACATTACCTGAGGAAAATATTGGTTAAGCCTAGTAACAATTGTGATAAAAGATTTTATCTGTACAGTCTTAAGCTGGGATTTATCTCAGTTTCATCAGGTAGTACTGACTATTTGTATGGGAAATTCCTATGGAGAACCAGTTGCGTCTTCGAGAAACTGCTGACCAAATGGATGGCTCTCCTCCCTCTGACTCTGCGAGCCAGGCGTGCTGCGCAGGCACGGGTGGTAAGGTGCAAGGGACCTCTTGGCTATCTAATGCCAATAAATAACCCCGTTTTTTATTTTCTTTTTTAAGGAATGAGGTTGTTTGTTAGCTGATTTAAGTGACACACTAATACTAAGAGAAGTGGTTTCTGGGTGCAGCACTTGCTCCTGCCCCCTTGGAAATCAATGGACCATGTTCTGATCCAGAATAAAAGTCTGTCCAGGGCGAGGATTATCACAGACCTCAAATGCAGAGTTGCAGTTGTGTTTCATAAGACATGTGAGGATGGGACAGCCTGTGTCCTGCCCTACCAGTGTAACTGTCTTCTAAATGTCACATTTAAACTGAAATACGTCTTTCTTGCTCATTGCACCAAATGCTTTCATACTGGTGAGATATCTAAAAGGAAAAAAGTCAATCTGCACTATATTTAATAATCTCTAAAATATGCATTTTATTAATATTGACTTTTCTTTCCTTTTATTATACCACAAAGAAAAGGAGACATCTGCTATACAGTTTCTGTATTTTAATCACCCATGAAAACTTCAATTAGTATACAACTAATAAGACTTGACAGTTTTACTAATATTAGAAGATGGGATTGAAACAATGTAAAGCAGGAACAATTCACGGATCTATTCTGTGGATCTTTGAAATATATACTTGAAATATGTTCTTGAAGATATGACCACAGTTTTAAAACTATGCCAGTCATTTTCTTGGTAATAGACATAAAGTTATCATTTTCTTGTCAGCAATTAGTCAGTCACCTCAAATAACTAGCTATAAGAGATACTGAAAAAGTGAGTTCAAAAGATGACACAGAGAAGCTACAAAACATACACAGTCGTGTAAAGTTCAGAAGCGAAACATTTATTATTGAAAAACTTATTACTGTGTAACTGGAAGGTTAAGCACATAAGATCATGTAGCGATGCTGCAGTTATGACACAGCACATCACCAGAGTTTGTCATTATTAAGGCAGTTCCACTTTGTCACTGCTAGCAAGAGACGCTGGGGGGATGTTCATCTACAGCAAAGAATCTGGGTTATTAAAAGCCACCACAAAACTTCAGAAATGTACTTTCTTCATTATTTCAGCAATAACAGTTTAAAGCACTTCCTAACAAACTCATAAACGCACAGTGCTATATTATACACAAATGGTATTTTAGCACTCTGAAATGTCTCGGCGCTGCGTTCCCATGAAGTTTCCTCTGGCAGGCGGGAAGCCTGCCAACTTCTTCACGGAGTGGCAATGTGTGGGTTAGAGAAGTTGTGTTAGACTCCATTTGCTGTAATTGCAGGGGTAATTGAGAATAAAGAATAAACAGATAGGTCAAATCTTTTTCAAGTAATTACGTATGATTCATACTGAGGATGTAATAGTAGAGAGATATGAGTGTATGTAAATTTTGGAAGTGATTTCCTAGAGAAAACGATTATAAGGTTAACAATAGCTTAGCATCCTAAAATTAGAAATTATTTTAAACTCAACATATTTGGGGAATAATCTATCACATAGGAAAATATAACCATCTCGTTAGAAGCAATTTAGGAACCAGAAAGACTTTTTGATTACTGGAAATGACTCTAAAAGAAAAACATCGTGCAGCTGATGCACATGACAGCCATGTACGCATGGCTTAATGCACAGCCTGGTTTGGCAGAGCAGCAAGACAGAGTCAGCACTTCCCACCGCTCACAGGAGGGGCCAGGCACCGCTCCTGAATTAAAATATTTTTTATGGGCCAGCGAGTCGGGGGACCTTCAGGCCGTCTCAGCACTGAAGTCCCCTTTGCAAAATAAAATTCCTGCCGCATGTTAAATGAGGAATTTTTACCCTTAAGCCATCACAACGCTCCTGCTCATTGGTATTCTCCTCGCACACTGCTGGACTAAAGAAACCCTTTGCCAGAATCACACAAGACTGTGCAAAAAATATTACCGGAGCGCCCGGTAGCTGCTGGTAGGGGTGTGAGATGGCCAAGGAAGCAGCTGAAGGGGTTTTTGCCATCTCCCTTTCCACAGGGTTTATCCAAACATCTCAGCGTAGTTGGTGCCCCTCCGCCCCCCCGGCTGCTCCTCTCCTGGCTGTTCTGCAGGACCAGGCTCGCAACCACGCAAATCGGGAAATGACAACTGCGGGCAGAGCTGGGCGAGAGCGAGCGGCCCCGTGCAGCGTCCTGGCGCCGTGGGTGGACAGGGTAGAGGGTCCACCTAAAAGCAGACTCTGTGCCATACGGCGTGAGCTCTTGGCAGTTGTAGCTACAGGTAAAAACTGAGAAAGTTCAAGATTTACAGAAGCTTTTAATTCCTCTAAAGCTGGCTGGATCAAGGGATGTTACTGAGATACTGCATTTAAGTCTGTAAATTGGGAGGGCTAGAGAGAGTGAAAAGATGTTAACCATGAATTGTAAGGTTCATTTGGCCTTAAAGAAAGATCAACAAGAACGAAATAAAGCCCTCGAAGTATATTATTTTGTTCCCATAAGCGGGTTTATGTAGGTAACTGTCTTGTATCAAACCACAATATCCTTTGAGCAACGTGTGCACTTAGATGCCATGAGCCTGAAGAGTGAGGAGTACAAAAGCTCCTCTCAGATTTCCAGCGTGTTTTCCCCCAGCGTCTGCAAGGAATTCAGCAGTGCTTTGTTAAGTCTGCATCAAGGTGCTTCATCATCCCAGCTGTAGGGGAGTCCACTGTCTGTAGGGGAGCCCCTTACTTATGGGTGGCTGGCAGTAATTTATGGTGTGCTTTCGCAGAGGAAAGACCAGCATAGTGACAATGAAGAAGGAGGCTGCTGTGCTCTTGGGTCACCGGACACAGGTCTGGAAAGCTCTGGCTGGCAAGGGAGAAGAAAGAGCTCTTGTAGAAATCGTTATCTGTTCCTGCAGTCACTGTAGGAAGGGATATAGAAACTGCCAGGCTTTTAAAAATAAATTCCAATTCTTTGGTCTTTTGAGGGAAGGCACTGATGTTCACTGTCTATATCAGATCAAATAAAACCTCTGCTCGGGCTTTCCCCATCAAGAGGCTCTTCGATGCCAGCCCCACCTCGGGGCCCCCCAAGGCCCTTCCGCTGATCTAACGAACCCAACGAGGCGCAGGAGCGTGGGGAGAGGGTCTGAGGAGGGGGCGAGTGTGCCAAGATGAGAGGATGCTCTGGTGCGTGTTAGGCTAATATCTCGCATGCCAAACCAGCCCCAGATGTTTCCGCTAATCAGACCTGATATTAACAGTCCATGGACAGCAGCGATGCAAGAAATGCAGAAATTCTATGGGTTTTTTTCTTTTCTTTTCTAAGCACGTCATTACAGGCTGGTTAGATTTCTATTACTTTTGACAGCTGAAGAGTATTGCATTCTGTGCGATCGGCTCTGATTTATCATTCAGTTCTCTGGCTGAACTTGAATTTTAAAATCCAGGTTCTATTATTTCAAATACAGCTCGTTGATCAATGCACGACACAGGTCTTCCCCAGGCTTTATGTGGATGCAGCCGGATCAATGGTCCTCCAGTGTCTTCCCCACATGGCAGCTATGTGGCCCTTCATGCCTGCCTGCTCAGTGATGGAGCATGTGAGGGTGGTTCAGGAGATGATGTAGTCTGGAAGAGAAACAGAAATGCCTGTTTCACTTCCTTGAAGAAGATGACGTTAATCTCTTTGTCTAGTAATCCTGGTTTGGGTGATCGTGTGGTGCTCACCTGTAGCTGCAACTGCACTCTGCACTCTTGTGGACCTCACTGAGTTTGCAGCATGCAGACGTTGCCATCGTGGGTCTCTTCAAGTGTTTCTTCTTAACATTAATGGGATTATTAATGTGATCTGTGTTCGTGTAACTCCAGTGCCACAGGACCTATGTTTACAGAAAACCCCAGTACAAGCACAAGTTTTTAACTCCCGAACGCTCTCAGCGTAGTCTGGCCGACTCAGAAGGGTACAGAAGAGCTCGCTGCCAGCAAGGGGGGACGAGGGCAGACCCTGCACACCCTGGCTGGTCCCCCAGCATGCACACTGAGCAGCCACAGTGATTCGGCTGTCAGGGTCTTCTCCATGTGCGTGCTCCCATTACAGCCCCCCAAGGAAGGACCGGTGTAATCATAAATACTGCAGCTAGCGAAGCATGAACTGTGGCCACACAACCATGTCATTATCCTTCACCTTTCTGGCTTAAATAAAGTACACAGATGTTCTGCGGCCAGTCGGGTTTGTTGCCTTTCTGTATTTTTCTAGGAGAGGTGTTGTCCAAGTTCTCCATAACAGTGAGGTGATATGAACAAAAATTCTGTCTGAAACGGTGCAGCAAACGTTCTTTCTCAGGAAAGCAAATCTTGGCCATAGCCCTCAAAGGGAGTTGCCTTCCCTTGAGTCCCACCACATCCACAGCAGCGCTGGCAGACATAGAGCAAAGTTCAGGTTATATCGGCCCAGCCTAGATTTGGCTTAATTTGATGCTGAAGAAACTTTTTAAACTCTTTAGATTTATTCAAAATCTAGCAAGTAACACAGTAATGGTATTTCAACATTCATCAGATATTTTTGAATTTGCAACATGAGAAAGAAAACTGTATTTCTATAAACACACCAAAAAAATATCAGAGTGAAACTTCCACTACACTACCCTCTCTTATGAAATCAGTCTTGGGATAGAAAACAAAAATAAGGCTGGAAGAGACGACACACTAGTGCTCCAGAACCAGGGTGGAGGGATGCTTGGGAAGGGGGGGAAAGGCAGCAGTGGGGGGAACGGTGAGGAGTGTAGGAAAAGATGTATGTTGCTCCAGGTGTGTTTCACATATCAAGTGAATGTCGGACCTTCAAGAAGTGGTCTTCATGCACTCAAGAGATTGCGAGTAGTACAGTTTAGTAGGTGTATTAAAAAGGCTGACAAACCAGTTGCCTTTTACATACGTTTATGTATATATATATAGAAAACAACAACAGGAGAGCTTTAGGACTAGTATACAAAATAGTAGGGCTAATTATAAACACCTTCCTCTCAATGAGGACCATATGTAGCCAGAAATAGTTAAAAAACCCCACAGAAAAGATTTAAAACTCAGACAGTTTTCAGATGGAGATGGCCATCATAACTTGTGCCTTCATTTTTGGAAGAAACAAATATTAATTCTGCTAGGTATTTCAAGCTGTGTGTGCTGTTATATGACATTTGATCTGAAATTGGCTTTTTCTTCTTTCCTCACTTCCATTTTCTTCTTAACTGCAGAGACATACAAACTCACACAGGCTCGGTTGATGTGCGCACATCTCTCTGATGTCAGTTGGGTGTCTGCCACGGCATCAAACATCAGCACGAGACCCTGCATAATGTCCCTGTTCCGACTGCTCTATCACAGGAACAGAAACAGGTTGAATCATCAGCATCCTTCTTCTTTTCATATTATTTTAACCAGACTACTTTTATCTCCATTTAAGACCTAAGTTGTTGACGGATTTTGATGGAATAAAAACACTTCTGGTATGCTAAATATCTTTGTCTTCTTATTTAGAGTTAAGTAAACTGTTATTTATATTTTAGGTTAAAACCTTTAATCTCTCAGTGCCAGTGTTAAGAAATGTCTTCATGAGTTTTTCCTGTGAAAGTTTGTTTTTCTACCTGTATGTCTTAATAGTATTTGTAGAAGTTGTGACATGTTCCTTACAGCATGAGTCTGTGTGGACTGACGAACACAGTTTTGCCTCTGAAACATCAAATACGTGCTTCCTTCTTCCCTAGAATGATTTTAAATATCTATTCAATCTTTGAGCCAAAAAGCAGGGACCAGCAGCTAGTTCTGTCCGAGGGTCTTGGGCTCAATCTCCTCAGAAAAGGGTTGGACTCAGACCTTGCCCCTCACTCCCGAGTCTTTGTGGAGGTGCGGTGTTGATGTTGGCCCAACATCAGACTCAGAAGAGGGTCTCCTATGCTCTCTGTAAGGAACTGTAAGTAAATTAAAGAAGATAACTGACAGCTAAATTTGCCAATTCACTTTGCTCCTGTCTATTTTAGTAGCCTCATTTGTAAAATGGGAATAATGTGTGTACCATCATTTCAAATCAATGAATCAAAGCGGTTTTATGAGAGCTAAATATGAGGATGCTTACTCCCTTTAGAAAGAATGCTTTTATTTGGGGTAGGTTAAGTTTTTATTATTATTGAATTCTTGTGTTTCATAATGCTCAGCTCCTAGATTTTTTTTATTAAACTCATCTGTCAGAGTAGAAATACTTTCTGGAGAACACTGGATTGTAAAGGACACATTCGATGAATGTGTGCATATTATGCCCATAAATGTTTGTTAGAAAAATTATTCCCAACTGATATGACAAAGATATGAAAAATTAGATCACAAATCTCATTAACGATACAGACACTGAAAGAGAAATGAAGCCAATTAATGTTGATAGTACTTGTCAGAAGAATGTCATAGTTTTCTTCTTAATGCCAGTCACATACTCTGAACCGAATGACTCCACAAATGACGACTCTCCTCTCTCCAGGAGCAAGCTTGGGTGGATAATGAAGGAAATTTCTGGTTTTCTTTACATACATCAAATTACCTCTGTTTACCTGAAGGATGTCATGTTAAAGTTATGAAAGGGAGTGGAGGCAGCAGGGACAGGGCTTGTTGACCTCGCAGAGCCCCTCCACTGTTATCTTCTGTGGGTACTTAAGTGGAATTAAATATCAGGCTGCTCTGTTACCATGACAACTTTGCTTTTCATGAAAAAAAGTAGTATATGGTTTGTGATTTGAGCACTCTGTAAATGTGGCTATTAAGCGTCATCCACTTTGTCACTGGGAAAAGCAAAAAAGCTAAACACATACTTTTAAGCTTGGGTATAAAAGGAACTTTCAGTCTGAGAACCAAAATAGAAAACTGGTGGAAATAGCTACTTGGAATTTTATTTAAGTATGCAGTTACATATGAGACTACATACATGTCCACACGCAAGTTACATATGCAAGTATATAGGTACATAACTGTAGGATTACTTTCTGAGTTATGAACACATCCCTTTGTCAGGTGAATTAAAGCTTGAACTGAACATTCACAGCAGAGCTATGAAAGGCGTTAGCTTGTTTTTTAACTCTGACAAAAACCGTACTTCGTACATATCTATATATGCAGAATTACTTTTACCTTAATGCTCCTGTATAAAGTAGCACTAAGACAAGCTTGCGGCTGACGGCTTTTTGAGCGCTGTGGTGTCAGAGGTACGAGTAGTTGGCACAGTGTTAAAAAAGCCCACGTCCGAGGAGGTGCCTGCCCCGGCCCTTGGGTGCCCCACCATCCTGCGCTGCAGTGGGCACGAGCACCCCCCCGGGGCGAGCGCTTCTTTGAAACCAGCTTTGACACCCATCAGAAGAAATGTCCTTTTCCAGCACGACGAACTGCAGGGACTAATTATGTGGAGCTGAAGGCACACAGATTTATCAGCTAACCCCCCGCAGATGTGGTTACAGCAGACCCATCTCCCACGTCAGCCCCACCGACGGTGGCTGAAGGTGCCATCCATCACACAGCGGTAACATCTGGGCCTTCCTCCCACACCGGCAGGGAAACCGTGGGAGGAAAACGAGCAGCCTGACCTCAGCTGGGTCACCATGAGATGCATTTTGTATTTCCAGTAGAAGAAGCAGCTGGGTCATTGTACAGCAAGGACTTTTTGGAGAGGGCATGGTGGCTCCGGCTCGAGGTCGAGCACAGGCACGCGGCTGAAAAACCTTCAGGAGATCTTGTGGATGTCCAGTGAATTTAGGCAGCATCTGGAAGACTTTTGTTCCCTCTCTGTACCCCAGTTTTGCTTTGGCTGTATGAGTCTGTGCAGCTGCAGCTTTAGGAGCTGCGGTTTGCTGCCCAAAGCAGTGGGGACCTGGGCGGTCGATGGGATGCTGGGGGCCAGGAGACCTCGAGGAAGGACCATGAGTGAAGCAGGTTCACAGCAGTGCTTGGAGGAGAGTGTAGAGACCTCTAGGAAAGAGGACGTGAGCATTTCGGTCATTGCTGAGCAGCTGTCTGCTCACCGACGTTAAAAGCCAAATAAAGGGCAGGGAGAATGTCAGGTTCTGTGGTTTTGTCACTAGCTATGCCAAGGAAAGACAGCATCAGGGCATCAAAATCAAGTTGCAAAGGGAATGTCTAAATTGCACAGTGAAATAAACGCATCTGATGTTGCTATTTCAGACTCCTAATCCCAAGGTAATGCTTGTTTAATGAAGTGAATTTTTGAACAACAACAGAAAAGTTTAAAAAAGGGGGTGGGGGGCAAAGTGCAAGAGCAGGATGTGCCAAAAACGCTTCTGTGAGAATGGGCAAGAGTTGACCCCTGACCACAGAAAACGGAGCTACTGCCAGCTTCACGAGAGCAAAGGATGTGTACAACATCCAGCAAAGGGCTGAAAGGAGCACTTTTCCTTGGTATTTCATTAAATTGTCATCCTGACTACAGGATGCCAATATATACTAAAGCTTCATTTGTTTGTAACTTCGATGTTATAATCTGGATCTTATCAGTTGTAAGGCTGAAATCATGCTTGGTGATTTATTCACATAATTTTAGAAGCTGTCTACAAACAGGTCATTATTTCCTAAAGTTTCTTTATTATCCTATTTAAGTTATCTCAGTAATTCACACATTACTAAGTGAGAACCGCACTATTTTTGTTACTTGGTACCGAAGGTAAATGAGTGTTTTTCTAATACTTGCTGTTCCTAGGTTCGATACCTGCTGAAACAATCAAATTAAACA
The DNA here is from genome assembly GCF_030936135.1 of Gavia stellata. NCBI lineage: Eukaryota > Metazoa > Chordata > Aves > Gaviiformes > Gaviidae > Gavia > Gavia stellata. The sequence goes on from NC_082602.1 coordinate 40,309,505, forward strand.
TTTCATTTCAGTAAATAGTATCTCATATTTTTTCAGTTTTCATCAAATTTCCTTTCCAGTAGCCTGATTTGCTGGCATATCTAAAACCCTAACATTTATACAAGCACATGAACCCCAAGACTTCGATAGATATTAACCTGCTGGATGTTATCTAAGAAGCCTGCATGTGGCAGTGGCATTGAACAAAGCCCCCGCTCCCCTGAGGTTCTGTATTTGCTATGACACAAGGATGACATGGAAATGTTAATGCATATATTTGTTATTTAATACAGATACAGCATAACTGATTGTTTTAAACAGGAAAATCAAGTGTTCAATACCTGCAAAAATGAATCTGATTCTATAGAAGTTATTTTTCAAACGTAGAATAAAATTTAGCATTTATATATATATACATATTAAAATACAGGTGATCCTACAAGAACCTTTAAATATAATTCCAAAGATGTGAGAATTAAAAAAAGTCATATAAAGACTATGGTATCAAGTTAAATTGTTTAAGAGTTTCCTATGCTGTTTCAGTCACTGGAGCCAGAAGGCCCAAGGCACGGCGGTGCCGCTGCGTGTGCCCGTCCTCGCAAGCGATGCCCCGGGACTTTGGTTTGCCCTCTCCCCTCTGGGTGGGAATTCAATGACCTCCCAGGGTGCGAGGCCTCTCGTACGTGCTGTACAGGGCGAAGGCTGGTGCGTGCTGTTGGCCTTCCCACGCTGTGCCCCAGGACAGCGTTTCTGCAGCGGGCTGTGCTACGCCAGCGATGCACACCGGGAACGGGACTGTGGGAGTGAGGGCTGAAAAGCGGGGGATGGGAGCACTCCCACGGGGTGGCCCATGGACATCCAGCACCGGGAAGTTATCTTAAAAATTGTGATTTTGATTCTCTGCAGATGTATTAAAAAATTTTATTTGCATGCATACATTTACAGTCGCTTACAAGCTTACTTTTTTTTTAATAAGATTGGTTTGTTAAAAACATTTTTTAAATTTTTGCCTCTTTACCCTCATGAGAGCTTATATCAAATTTGCAACGAACTGTTGACATACGATTTACGCATTCCTGCCCTACCCACTTACATCAACTCGGTTCCTGCATTCAACGGGGAAAAAACAGGTCTTCTCACAGGATCTCTGGGATTGGAATGGAAATACACGTTTCTCTAACTTCACTACCAAAATAAATATTAATGCAGGTGTTATAGTTCAAATATTTTTATAATGCCTTTAAGTTTCTTGTTTTCCCTACTCATTTTACAAAAGCCTGGATGAAAATAGGGAAGGAAATGAATGGTAACTTTGTAGAGCAGCTGCGGAATAGGTGGGGCATCCGTTCAGGGACACCATTTGGTTGAGGTCCTTCATCTGGGATTAGGGTCATTACCATGATTTAGTAGGAAACATATGTGCAAGTATACATGGAAACTACAGAAAATATAATTTTCAGAGCTTATTCAGCAGTGGATGGCAGAATACAGATGTTGGATATAATATAGTTACACTAAATTGGATTGTGGGTGAATAAAGGAGTTGATCTTAAATTCAGTGGTGGAGTCCTGTGTGCAATTGGAAATACACGATCTTTTTGTTTTGCTTTTGCAACTTATTGAATAAATATTTTGGCATGCCTGTCTGTTATGCTGCCTTAATCTGCTCTTCTACTGAACAGAAATTAGCATTTGTAATTTATTCACCAAGGGAAACAAAAAAGGCTCTGCAGTGAGTTGAAATTTAATGCCTAACAGATAACGGGAATGCTGAGTCAGCACAAAGTACATTTGACAAATAAACTCATTGCCTGTATATAATTTAATAGAAGATATGGCAAAGAGTGGGGGGAAAAAAGCACTTTTATCTGAACTGCATTAAAAAATATGTAAGACTTTAATGGACCTTCAGCAACTTGTTTCTACCCTAAAACCCCAGCATTTTCTGAAGACGGCGGCACATACACACTGTCCCGAGGGGCAGCAGCAGAAACACGGGTGTAACGGGAAATACTGTGGGTACCTTCTGGCTGCCAGAGGCGCTTGCTCTCCGCTGTGGTCTAACTGGGGCAGGGTAGGACCTGTTACGTGCTAGAATAATCTTCAAGCTGACAAAATTTGCTTTGCCATGATTCTGTCTTCAGGTATCAATCCCCCATCTCTTAACTTGTGCAAATTTAACCCTGGTTTTAATCCAGTTTTGCTCTCATTCTCTAACTGACTACATCACAAATACCTTCGTAGTGACTCAGGTGCCATCCAGGCGGACCTCAGGAGACCCTCGGCTTCCCCTGACCCACTTCTTCTGCATTTAACTTTGGAATTTTAATTTAACCATCACCTGTGCACAGTTTAAGATCAATCCTTGCTCCCCAAGCACAGCCAGCATCCACTGACCCGCCAGGCATCAGCTGCGGGCTGAGCACAGGCACACGGGCACCTTTCATGGGGTCAAACAAGTAGGGAAGCTTTGGGTGTAGTTTCCTCTTACTGAGATAACTAAAGCCTATTAGAGATAAAGAGCCGATGCGCCTCCGACATCACCAGCGCTCATCTGGACTAGAGCAACCCACTGTGAAAGAGCTGTAGAGTTTCTGGGGTTTTCCCCCTTCGTTTTCGAAATAAGTAAAGAAATTTTGCTGAAGGTAAAAAAAAAAAAGGGCAGTTTGAGATACATACCTAGTATGGAAAACATAGTAAATGGTTAAATGCTTAAAAGTAGCAAAGTTACAACAGAACAAATGGTGTGTTCTATTTGAAGACATCAAACAAGCTTAAGCATAAGTGAAATTATCGCATCTGCCCAAGGCAGCCGATGGCTACAAGGGTTATACCAGTGTGATATCCTACACCGCCGAGATGCATCCTTGGTGCGGCAGCGCCCATCGCCGTGGTGCGGGGTTGGGGCACGTGCCAGGCGGGATTACTGGAATGCAGACTGGGGAATGGGCTGTGAGCCAGGCAGGGTGAAATCCCCCTCTCCCTGGGCACCTCTCACCCTCCCTGCCCACGCCGCCCTCCAGCACCCTTCGCTGGTGGAGAGAGGAGCGGAGCATCACCTTTCCAGGAGAGAATCAACACCAAAATGTTTGCAGTCTAAGTAGACCGGACATAATGCAAGGGGCAGATCCCTACCAGAGTAAAAGCAGTCGTATCTCTGGCACAGTGATTGTGGTGGTAAATTGGCTGCAAATTCCCCAATCCCGTATGTGTTTTAATAGCAGAACAATTTTATTCTGTTGTGTGAGCTTCTCTGCTAGGACTGTTACTGGCATAGCTACCTTGGAGGGGGAAGATCATGCCCTGACTGATACAGCTATGCCACTGAATTCAAACCCCTTTATTTTTGTGTTAGAAAACCCTTTATTTTTTCATTAGAAAAAATAATAATAAGATGCCTATTTTGTTTTCTAAATGGCAGATAGATGAGTTTTTCAAACATTTATAATACTGAGAAACATAATGACGGTCTCAAATTAATTTTTTCCCTAATCCAACCCCATGCAGGTTTAAACAAATTACCTCTAAAAAACCCAATCAAAATACCTGCTCAACAGATTTCAGAGATTAAAAAGCAGTTTCACTTGCTTGCTCTTCATTTTTCACTCTTGGGAAGAGTTATATATCTTTTTATTAGCTTGAGAGCCAAAGCTGCTTTACTGCCTCTTAGCCTAACCAGTTACATCTCAATTGCCTAATGCAGGCTGTGAAGCGTGTGCTTTTCTGAAAAGAGGTGCTGGGTTACACCTCTAGCACGGCCAGCACCAATGGGCCGAATCCTGGGAGACACCCGGGCACCTGGCTCCCACCCACTGCCGAGCCGCTCCCGCCTCTGCCGCTTACACCGTGTCCCTCTGCGTTGCCTCTAGGCGCCAGATACGATACGGCACTGGTGTTGATCACCAGTCATGATTGGCATGAATGTTTCTTTCCAGGGGAAGTTTGAGAAGCTGTATGCCCATCGGCCCGCGGGGAGGCTGACCACTTTCTGCAACTGAGAATATGCATTGTAAAAAAAATCTCGCTTTCTAAAAGACAAATTTTTGAAAATGGGTTGCTGTTTTGGGGATATTTGCACCTGTTTCTGCTTTTTAGTCTCTATTAATGACATTTTTTTCTTATTGTGATGCAGCCCGTAAGGCAGACAGAGCATGACAATTAAGGCTGTTCTGAGAAGCCGTCACAATGACTGTGGTTTATGAGTGGTTTATATGATCGATTTTTACTTTTCAACTGAGATAATGGGCACTTTGCATAGAGAATTTATAACCAGAAACATCCTTCCATATTGGCACATGAAATGGGCATGACTTTTATTGCAGCAGTACTTTATTGATTTTGCAATACAGCATTCAGTTCTAGGAGCAACGGGTCTAATTTTGCCTTACCTGGAAGAAGAAGTTTTCCCACAGCTATATATTCATGATTTAACTTCCCAGAACCATTTTGCAGGCTTGATTGCACATGACTTTCAGAGCAGTTTTATGCCCATCATCTGACTTTGTTAACACAGCATAAGAAAAACACAAAGAACAGAGCAGAACGTGACATCAAGGGCTTTAAATGTATATTTACCTGCCTGTTGTTGAAAGGAAGCAGGAAGGATGCTCAGAGTTTGAAGCTATTCAAAGCTTCTTTTCGGAGATAACGTACACGGGGCAGGGCTTCAGCCAGGGTCCTGCCACAGGGAAGGGCTCAAATACATGAGGCCACGTTTATATGCTCTCTGCACCGCCTCTTGAGTTTTAGCTGTAAAGTCAATAAAGAATAAACTGTTCTTTCTTTGACATGGATAAGCATATGCCTGCATTTGCAGCATGGTCGCACACAAGCAAATATTTGGTTAAAAAGTGGGAAAAGGCTCCAAAATATGCAACTATGTTCCTGCATAAGAAAATTAAGGAAGGAAAAGCTAACATGGATGAACTCTCTGCCGGGGGGGACGGGGGGCAGATGAGTAGTTACTCTTTCCAGTATGAATTACTTCATTCTTTTTCTTGCTTTCCAGTTTGTTATAACCATAACTTTATTTAAATGTAGCTTTTCTTTCCAGTGTGACTGTAATAATTTCTTAGAGAACATATTTTAATAGCTTGACTATATGCTCAGGTTTTCTGTTTGCTTCTATAATTGCTTCTTAATTATTTTCCAATCGCTGAAACAACAGTTTTCACAGTTTATTAAAAAGCATTTTTGAAAGCATTACCCTAAGGCATTGTCAACATTTTATTACTATCACTAACAGCCAGCACAAATGAATAATCATCAGCATGCATAGCTTGTGTCAAACAGATGAAAACTGTTTGAGGCTTATGTGGAAATTATAATAAAGTTTCATGTCAGACTAGAGCTGTTTTCACGCATGAACACAGGCAACCTTCTGCTACCAAACATCCGGACCAGCTCCATCCCCTCTGCACCGAGCTGGAACATCTCGGAGAGGAAACCTGGGGGTTCCTGGGTCTGCGATCTCACAAGGACCTCGCATGGGCAGCAGCCGGGCTGCTCCCAAAAGCTAGTCCTCTTTTAGTGTTAGCACTGATTTAAATTCTCTTTGGCTCTAAAAACATCAGTTTTGCCCAGACCCTCCTCTTGCTGGGCTGGCCGGCTTATTGCCGTCCTCCAGCTACAACGGCCGGATCACAAATCCCGTACGTGAAAAACCACAGTGTTGGGATGCTCAGAAATATATTCTGTAATTCTCCGCTCGGACCGGAAGCCCATTGCCAAAGGCACAGGGACATGTCCTGTCCTTCCAGTACTGCCAGGCTGCCGGTTAACACAGCAAAGCCAAGAGCTTGCATGGCTTGATCACAAGCAAAACGCCATATCTTCATCACCTTCCGTACCTTCATCACCGTTGCCTTCCCTCCTTGTGCCAGGCAGCGATGCCAGCCCTGCTGATATTTCTTTGCTGCTACAGCACGGCTGAGAGGGACAGAACCAAAGGAGATGGCGTTCCTTGGCGAAGCACGTTTCTGGGTGGGGGTGTTATCGCTGCTGCTGAAGGGCTGTTTTGTGACGGACAGGAGAGTGGTGACGGCAGAGAAAGCCATGAGAGGTCCCAGCGCCGGAGGGGCAGCGCGGAGGGGCAGGGCACGGCACTACGCACACCCATGCCTGTTGGGTTAGCATGGCAACCTCAGAGTTGCCTGCTTCGTATGGCTCTAACCAGGCTGGGTACGCGCACCATCGAAGTTGGTTTTGCAAAACTGTGCCGCTCGGAGATGCTTTTTTGAACAGCGCTTGTTTTCAAAGTAACTGTATTGTTGCACACGTTTGAAAAGGCGAAGTAATAATGCCTTACGCTTGTTCTGCCCTTTCATCTGCAGGTCTTTCCACAGAAAAGATCAACATCGCATCACTAAGTTAGAAACAAAAATTCCTGAGACCCAGGGAAACATGCAGGATCTCTCGCACGTTGAGGGAGAGGGTGCCTAAGCGCCCACCCACTCACCCAGCCACGAGTGCCTCCTAATTTCCTCTCCCTTTGGCCACAGGGTAGCTTGGTCCATACCGAATTTGACTGGCAGTGGGGAAAAAAAAATAAAATACTGTCTGTTGGATATTATGCTTAGGGTGTATCTTTTTTTTAGGGAGGAGGGGGAGTTATGTGTTTTTAATAGGATTACCTTTAAAGGGGTTAGCATTCCTGTTCCCAGTATAACACTACTAATGAAGATGACGTCATTGTGTTGGAAAGCAAAATTATATTTTCAAAACTTTAAAAAAAATTAAGGCAACTATTTTAGCTATATTTTTTTCCCCACGCTTATTTACTTTAGGGAAAATTTGGCCTGATCCATTTAGTTATAATGATCTGGAACACTCTTAAGCCTGTATTGTTAAAACCCAAGAATACTGAGTGTATGGAAGGTATCATTTTAAACTATTTTTATGTGTGGTCCTGATTATACATCTCTTTAAAGTGGCAGTTTAAGAGACATTAGCAGAGCTTGCATGACCTTATTCTCACCTATATAATGTTTCAAATCAAGCCCTGTATAATTAAAACTTCACAATCAGTGCTTCGACAGCAGCCTCGTCTCCAAGCTATTTGCAGGTGCCTTTCCAGCAGATGATGTTTGCAAAATATCATACCTATGGAAGTTGCCAAAACCACTGAAGTACTGCTGGCCTTGGTTTCTATCCCACTGGAGCTTCGTCCCCCCGGGTCCCTGCCAGCCCCCGTGCACAGCTGCTGGGGAGAGGCGGTGGGGCAGAGGATGGGGCAGGTCCCTCAGCTCCTGGACTCACCAGCTCTGCCCCATCAGCCGCTGCGTTTTCTTTGCCCATGTTAGCTAACACGCAGCCACCGTCCCCTGAACTGACTGACAGGCCCTCCCGCCTCCAAAGTAGTTTCTCGAGAGCGGAGTTCCCTGGGAGCTAAAAAAATGTTTCATCTCTCCCTGGCTTCGTTGCTAGTTCACAGCCAGGCGCTGGCTTGGGGTTGGGGCCGCGCTGAGCCACAGCTGCTGCACATCAGGGTCGCTCCTTTGCCCATTGCAATATAGACCCTTTGAAAGGCAATAAATAAAGGGCATTCCTCACGCCGGTTCTTGGTTACGGTTAAGTCTTCATTTGCAACTCCAGCAACGATTGCTGCTAAACAGTTCCCTTGCTTTTCTAACAGAAAGCGCACCGGCGCGGGGGTTCTCCCCAGCATTGTCCATGCCAGCAGCATGCAGCAAGTACCCTGCATTCAAGTACGATAAATGTTTAAATAGCTCCATCCTTGCCAGCGGGACATTCGACCCAGCAAGGGTGACCTTCTGCAAAACCCAGGAGACAGGATTTCACTGTTTCTTCAGGGCACTCCTAGGGATCAATTCCCTTTTTTACTGTTTATGCTCCGCACACAAGTGGAGCATGTTGTCTTTTCAAGTCAGCCATCATTCTCGATGATACTCTGATTTCTAGATATGCAAACCAATACCACTCTCTGTGCCTGTACTACATATGAATTTCAAAACCACAGCTCGCTCTAAACAATTTTAAAGAGAAAACAGAAAAATTGTTCTTAGCCAGGGATTCCTGAACTTCTAGCCTACAAATAATTAATACGCTTTTTTCCATGTATTTCCTTGGAGGTTAAAGATCTAGACAACACTTTGGTTCTGACTTCTTCTAAAATGCAAACATTAAAACCAATTATCTACAAGTTAGTTGGGAATTTTGTGACAGACCTGAAACTTTACAGGAAAAGATCAACTTTGCCAAACCTCACAATGTAAAAAAAAAAAAAAAAAAAAAAGTGGAAAATCTCAAAATTTGTCTCTGGCATAAAATATTTCTTTCAAAAAGGGTAGAGAAAACAAAGATCAAAACAAACAAAAAGGCTAGGATTATCAATTCATTAATCTTTTCAAGCACCTAATTTTTCATCACTGCTTGATACAGATGATATTTTACTCTTGAAAATGCCCACCCCCTGCACCCCAGTGCTGCTGGGGAATATGCCCAGCCCTAACTACTGCTGTGTGCCACCGTACAGCTCTTACCTGTGAACACCCTTCGTGGGCCCAGCAGCGCCTGGAGAAGCGAACGGCTAGAAGAGGAAAAAGTCGGCTGACATGAACTGGGGGCTGAAGCACTGTGAAGATAAAAGCCTTAGGTCCCTCTCCCTCTTCTCGCGTAACACTGACGTTTTTAAAGAAAGATATATTAGAAGCAGCAATTGCATATTTATACAGGTGGGAAATAAACATTTTGCTTATATTCTTTTCCTATGCTCTTCTCATAAACTAAATCATATAAACAATTCCTGGTTTACCGTCATCAGCTATAAGCAGAGTATTGCCTGGATATAAAACTCTAGTTTTAACACTTTGATTAAAATACTAAGAGAAGAATTGATTCCTTGAAGGCATTATTAGCTTTAGTGAACTGAAATTTTCCTCCTTAATGCGGAGAAAGGTATCCCCACCGCTGGAGCAGGACGCAGAGGCTTTGTTATCAGGTAGCAGGATAATAAACCTGGGGCCGTGGCTGCCAGGAGCACGCCATGCCGAAACACAGGCGCGAGGAAAACTGATTCGCTGCTCAGATACGGCGTTTTAGGGAGCAAGTTGCCTTAACTTTAAAATGTGTGATAAGCATTAGAAAGCAAAGTTTACAGTTCCACTGATCCTGTGAGGGTAGGTGGAAGAAATAGAATATAGTCCCATGAATTTATGGTGACATGACATGGATTGCATATAATTTACTAATGAATATGCAAATTAGCTGGCCTGGAGAGGTAAGAAGGGCTTTACTAATGGTTCGTCAGGGCCATGCCTGAAGAGGATGCTTTGCTGCCTACTTTTCACCTTCTTTATGCCACGGTGGTGAGGAAGAAAACGTGTTCAAATGCTCCATCGTGGTATTAACCTTATTTAGCGATGAAGCTAACAATGATATAATGATATTTTTGCTTGTTTCCCTCATGGAATTCTAAACAACTTGTCACTATTTAAAGCAATGAAGCTAAAAGAGATACAACATTCTCCAGAAATAGCTGCAAACAAAAACTTTGCACGTGCCAAAGCCCAAAGACAAAGCTCAGCCCCGGGCTGGCTAGGAAGGGAGAGAGGCTTCCAGGCCCATTGTGTCTTGAAATTGTGTATGAAAAGTCTCATCAACGCTACTGGCCAGAGCCAGTTTTTATGTTTAGGTGAAGCACTCTTAAAATGTCAACATTCTTCATCCAGGTCAGATTGAAGCATTTGGCATGATGCCTCTTCTCAGTAACAGAGAGATCTTTCTTTTTGTAGAATTTATTAAGCTTACGTGCAAGTTACACAATAACTGTATAGTAATAATTTACACAGTATATTGTTATTTTATATATTATGCATATGCATAATTTCAGGTTCAGACACATTTCCTAGTTTCTGTGTACACAAGGTGCATGGAATTCATAGTTCAGAATTTCAGCCTAAGACACTTTCTATTCTGAACTTTTCCTTGTATAGCTGTACTTACCAACTAACAAGACAAATTTTGACAGCATTATTTACGTGAACAGTCTCACCAAACTGCCCTGCAGAATTGTAATTCATTATTGATTTAAGTGAAGTATGTGGATAATTACAGCATTCTTCTCCAAGGTCAGCTGAAAGTACAAAAACTATTCACAGAGGTCAGGATTTTCAAAACAGCCCAATATTTCTGAAATTAATAAAAAGAAAAAAAAAAAGAAAAAAGAGATGAGGGAGGCGGAGGGTGTAGTGCTCACAGATTCAGACAAAATTCCCGAGGGTACAATTCCAAGTCACATCCATTAACGATCTCACAGCAGTCAGAGGTGCAACACGGCGCTGCTGGCAGAATAACAGTCCGATACCCCATGGGAAATGCAGGGCTGGGAATTTTTGCATGGTGACGTGCCTGCCATTCAGTACTTTTGTACCAATATTTTCATTAATATATTGTTTGAGTATATACCATAATAATTAATATGCTGAAAGGTTTTCTTTTGGGATAGCAGAGAATGTCTGTGCCTGCTCTGAACACCACCAACAGCAAGAGTCATACGGGCCCACCTGGAAGACATCAATGTGTTCTGGCTTCACTTATTCAAAAAGGTGTGTAGAAGCTGTTAGAAATGGATGGACTACACTTATTAGAGAAACTCATGCTATTTACAAAGACTAAATGGAATAACATTGTTATTTGATATCACTTGCTATCGATTTCTTCCTGTGATGGAAGGAATTGACAAGGTCAGTGGGCAGTAATCCCACTTTTAAGACATACTTGTGGATCCAGGCTCCCTTTCCACCTTCTTGACAAACAGCAAATAAATCCAAAGACAGACATTTAAGAATAGAGGTGGGGATTTAAGACGATGGGAAATGTCAGAAGAAGAAAGGCTCAAGAACTCCTCCAAAGACTGAAACATTATCTCCTGCAGTGCAGAGGGAGATCGCTCGGGAAGGGGGATGTATGTCAAGCCTGCAAAAAACGTCTGAGAGGAACAAGCGATGGTACAGAAATGGTGCCGAGGAAATCCTCTGCTGTCACTGCCAGCCACCACGCTGCTGCTGCAAGCAGCACAGAGTCATGGCCCTGCAGCTCTTAATAAAGCATCTCCTTGCTGCTGAGCAAAAGCAGAATGCAAGAACATTTATAGTGACGTAGACTAAACTTTGTAAGTTCAGCGCTTCATTTTTCCCTCAGTCGTAACTTTACATGCAATGTTATACTTTCTTTGCTTTTTTCCTTTTCTTCATAATAGGATAACTACAGTCATTTCTTCCGCAGCCCTGGGAAACAGTTCTCTGCCTACCTGAGTTGTTGACTTATTTATGTGTCAGCTGTATCTGCAAACAATATTATAAGTGAAAGTACTCTCAATGTATCACGATCCTTGTCAAAGCAACAAATGCCTTATTTACCCAAGAAGCGCTCTATGAAAAAACAGGGATTTCACATAGGAATTCACTTCTGACATTGATGTTAGTTAAAGGTTATCGCATGAAACATTGAATTATCTGCTAAGGCTGCGGAATTGCAGCAAGATAACAGAGAATCCTGAATAGTAATTGATAACTCCATGCTGAAATCAATGCTATTAGACAATATTGACATAGACATTTCTTTTATCTATGAAACAATTAAAAATTGAACTGAGTGAGGATCTTAAACGTCGCCATCATTACCGGGTTCGTGGTTGTCAACGCCTAAACTAAAAATTGTGAATATGCAAGCAAAAGTACCCCTGTAAAAATGTTCAGCAATTCATTTGCAAAGCAACACGCAGTGTATTAGATCACATGCCTCTGTCTCCAGGAAGGCTTTTATCAAACCAAGGCATGCTCAGGATAGGGAGACTCATCCATGGGGCATAGATAAAGGAGCGATGCCGGTTTCCTACAAGCCATTCAAACAGAATGGGTTAGCCCTTGCCAGGTATCATATAATTTTCCAAGAATTTCCCCCAGCATCATGAATCTGGGTCACTCTGTCCTCTGTGCTGCACTAAACTGGAGCCAAGCAGATGGATATTTGGGGCAGGAAGGAGCATGGTGAAATGAGAAAGTTGTGCTGGTATCTGTTTCAGTGCTCAGCATGCAAGCTTTGGTGTTATCCATGCACAGCATGTCAGTGTCTTCCTTAAACCTATCCACTAATTATAAATGTATGACTGTTTAAGAGTATTTGAATTTAAATTTCATGGCCCATTTTTGGTACCAAATACCAACACAAAACCTTACACTAGTCTAAAAGCAATATTCACAAATTAAAAAGGACAAGAGGAAATGGCCTCAAGCTGCACCAAAGGAGGTTCAGGCTGGATATCAGGAAAAATTTCTTTACTGAGAGAGTGGTGAGACGCTGGAATAAGCTGCCCAGGGAGGTGGTGGAGTCACCATCACTGGAGGTGTTTAAGAAACATGTGGACATGGCATTGTGGGACATGGTTTAGTGGGCATGGTGGGGTTGGGTTGATGGTTGGACTTGATCTTACAGGTCTTTTCCAACCTTAGTGATTCTTCTATGTACACCAATAAGGTGGTTTGAGGGTTTTCCTATTCCACATCAAAGAATCAGTGAATCAAAGAGGCTATGTATTTTCATCATGCTCCAACTATTACAGGGAGGGCCAGCATATTCTCCAAGAGAAATGCTCTTGAAGAATATAATAGAAAATACTATTGTAATGTTCACAATCATGGTTTTTGTTAGACTATTTTATAGATATGGTCAAAGCTGAATTTCTAGCCCTGGGAATCAAGGTGCAAAACTGTTTAAACATCAAGCACATCTTGTTTTCCTTATGGCCTCTCCTTTACAAAGTGAACTGAATATCATTGAGTTTGGGGTTGTTTTGTTATGATATGCCATTTTCTTTAAAGATAACTGTTAGAAACATGCATCACCTGGGAAGCCAGCACTTCTGGTTTGGGTGTATTTTATGGGCTGCTCTGGATTTGCAGGGTGCCAGGACTGAGAGAATTGATGTGGTGTTAAAGACGGAGGAAAGGAAAGACCATGGCAGGGGGGCTTGCCCTCAGCTTTGGGAGCGGGAAGATGCTCACAGCCTCCTCTGACCAAACCAGTTCCCTACCATCTCACAGAACCATTAAGGTTCAAAAAGACCTGTAAGGTCATCAAGTCCATTTCATCACAGTAGCTTTGTGCATCCTCTTCTCGTTCCTACCTTAGAGTGAAGAGGGCTTTTGAACGAGTCTGGTTACAGTGCTTATTCTTAAAACATTTAAGCACACACCTCAAATAGATCTGTGAGCTCTCAGGCTATTCAGAAATTCAGTATAACATTTAAGCCCAAGGACCTTGTTCAACCACAGTTTACGTTCTTCTGTCGTTGGTAATAACTCGACTTTTAAACACAATAGAAGGTGTTTGATAAAAAGTATTGAAGTGTTATCTCATTTTTTAAAATATTGTTATGTTGAGGTTCTTATTGTTGCCTTACCAAGGGCAGAGAAGGGTGGCAGACCTGGTGTTGAAATCATTGTGGAGAAAGAGTGGGCGCAACTCAAAGAACTCTCTTCCATATGGTATTCTTTGACCTTGAGATGAGGCAGAAGTGGCACCCCTCTGCTAGAATGGGGATACAGACAAAAATGGTAAAAAAAAAAAAGAAATATTTCCTGAACCAACCTAGGAAGTCAATTCCCATCAATTTAAGTTACATCTCAGTTCTCATTTCTTAATTACTTACCTAGCTATTATTTCTTGCATTGAGAAGCACACAAGTCTGCAACATCTACATCAAGTTTCTGACAGAAGGATATTATTTTATGGCAGGTATGATGCTCAGAACACCCTGTTTCAAGAACGGTAGAGCAGTCACAGGATACTGATGCAAATGTCGAGATGAGATGTGATAACTGTTGATTGGTGGCTGGAGACAGGACTTGGGAAACACCTATACCCTTGTCACCAAGCTGGGTGTGCACCAACTTACACCCATCAGACATGCTGTGGCAGCATGTGCTATCAACACAGGCAGCAAATGTTACTTCCCAATTAGCAGATTCAAAGGCTGATGACTTTCCATCTTGTCAAACTGCTGCAAAAAAGTGTTAACTAAATAACAATGGAACAAATGGCAGAGCCTGGTTGTCAAAACTGCAACTCCAGGAAGATGGCTGCACTGCAGCTTTGATGAATCGGGAGAGGTATTCTCACCAGCAGATCGATGTACGGCTGTCTCCAAGCAGTTCCCGAGACCTGGAATTAATTTTCTAGTTTTGAACTGAAGGCAATGAATTGTCTTCAGACTCAAATACAAAATGCAGCCATCAGAAATGTGACTTCTGCTCAAATTCAGATCTAATGAAGACCAAATACTAGTTACTTGAATGGATACCAGTTACTTAGAGTATTATTTGGTCTGCCTCAAGGTGACAGAAACGAAGGGTAGTAGGATATGTCAATGTGCTATGAGCTGTATGATAGATTGTAACCCTACACTGTTTTTATTTGAAAAAAATGTGATAACAACCCCCAGTAATTTGATTGTTTCTCTGTATTTTTTGTGTGTTATACAACATGATATTACTTCCCATCAACCTAGAGGAGATAGGCAATCATTTATTGTAGGAAATAAAATAATTTCCTATTACTCCACGTTATGAAAATACCTTTCCTTTTAATTTGATAAAGTGGCTACTGCTTAGCATCTTGACAAAGAGAAGGGTTGATGTATTTCACTCAATGCTTTCTTATTTTTTCCATGCTTAGTTGTACCTATTAACATACACATACATATATTTTTTCAGAATATTACTGTTTGGAGGATAGTGGCATACCATACTGAAATACACCAGCCAATTCATTCTCACAACAGTTCCTTAAGGGATGAGAATGTATCTCCCTGCATAACTACTTCTTTGAATGATTTACCTAAGAGAGCATCCATATGGATACACCACATATGGCTAAAATTCAAATAAAAAATATCTTTATTTTTCAGTGCTTTACACTAGAACCCCATGGAACAAAATTGCAAAATTTTGCAGAAGGGAAGATCAGCTGTGCTTGAAGAATAATTACATTGCTAAAAAGTTTCAAAGAAAGCAAACATGAGAGTGCTAAAAAAGTGTGACAAAACTTCTTAGGAAAAGTAACACAAATGCCCAGCATCAAGGACTTCTTAGCAATTCATGTTATCAGCTGTCAAGCCTGAACCTTCCCACAGCAAAACTCCACTTGTATCATCTCCTCTCTGCTCCTCAGCTTGTTTCTGGTTTCATACCGACATGTCCCACAGCATTTTAGCTTTCCCAGACAGTTCTGGGAGAATTTATCAGGCCTTAGGGAAGACATGGGAAGGGTAATGGGGTTGCCGCACACAGCGAGAGAGAGAGAGCAAGGAAGGAGAATTGCACCAAACTGCTGCTGCAGGATCTCACAGTAGAGTAGATGATAACCAGAGAACACACAGATGTACGGCATTATGCCTAACAGCCATTTGCAGTTTAGGCTGACTCATTAAAAGGGATAATTAAAGACAGCTGCCTACATAGTTAATTACTGTCAACAATTAAATCTAGAGGTACATTGCAATAGATACCCAAAGAAAACTGAACTGAGAAATGGCCTCACCTGGGCAATGTCTCTTCTCTGGCCTCATCAGATCCCAATGTATTCTCCCCCACAACATTTAAAAGGCTCCATTTCTTTTCTAGGACATTATTTTCATCTTCTTGTGTAGGAAAGTTGTTGGCTATGAGCCCAGGAAGGCATTTGCTGCCAGGATGCTGATCCGCCTGCAGCCAAAGGGCCAGGCTAACAGTTTCATGGTGACCAGTGGGATGGGAGTCCTCGCTCTCCCTGCAGCTCAGTCCCAAACCTCCCCTTCTGAGCAGGGGACTGCAGTCGCCTGGACCCTGGTCCACGGAGGGAATAAGCCATATGACTGCAAAGAAATCTTTGTGCAGATGGTGACAAGACAGAAGATCACATAGCTGTGAGATGAAATACATCCATCACACAGGTTAGAAGTATTTCAGTTTACAATTTTTTGTATGGGAGGAAAGGAAGAAATGCGTTCTCTCCCAGGAGAGAGAGGAAGCAAAATAAGTATAATAGTTTCAATATTAATTTTAATATTATTTATTGCCCATAATAGCTTGCAAAATGCAAAAAGACCTCAGCCAGGCTTAAAGGAACTGGTTTATGACTCTGCATCCAGGGTATAGCTTATGAAAAATTAAAATTACACCACTAAAATTTTCTGATAAAAAACCCCTTAAAGTCTTATCACATTCAGTGGTTGAAAAGTCAGCTGAGATCATTTGTCACCTTTAAAATGTCTTAGGTTGTACTTTTTCAGGTAACTTCACCATCCTTGAGAAAGGCAGAGCAGTGACAGCTTGCTCAGGAGAAGAGCTCCAGCTTACATCCCCATCCTAAATCACTGCCCAGCTCAGCTTCTCATAATGATTCCTCCACCAAAACCAACATTCCAGACCCCGCACGCCATCTGGAAAGGACATATTCAAATTGACAGAGAATATTTGCAATCATTTGCCACTTCTAAACATTTCCATAAAAAACCCCAAGATCAGCAGCACATTTACTTGCAAACATCAGAACATGGTAAAACAGGGGACCGCCTTTGCTTTGGTGAAATGCAGCACATCACCTTGCCAAGACTGGTGCTCTCAGGGATCCCCCATATGTACCATACAGCACACGGTACCGCAGCCACCCATCATCCTTCTAGCACAGATGCTAAACACTTCTCTCCGCACAGCTGGCAATGCAGGGGCAGAGAAGAATTGCTTTTCCAGTATTTCCAGAAGCAGCTTAAGAAAATTATCTTTGTCACCTAGGATACAAAAAATACCCTTATATTATGGCTCTGGCATTCGCAGTACTTCTGGCACGGTGCATTGGCATCTACCGATGGAGCTTGACAACACAGGATAATAGATTTTGAATTTTTTCCAGAACTCCTAATGTACACAAAAAGTCCTACCTATTTGCTACCACTGACTCCAAATGGTGCCTGTTTTCTGGTCATTACTCATTACTGAAGCTTTCCATATGGGACCCTTTTTGCTTCCTTGCAAAACAAACCTGACTGGTGCTCCAAGCCCGTGCAATGCCCCATTGCAAGTTTTCTACAGCCGGGATACCCCATTCACATTTGCCCCATATCAGCATACTTGGTCTGGAGGAATAGCATGAGGTACCATCACCGGAGTTTTAGTGGATGGCCTTTAATCTCTGAGAATATGGCCAGTGCTTATTTTGGTCCATTACTTGTTCTGCTACAGAGGTTCTGAGATCAGAGCACTGCAAATGCTATGTCTCCTAAGAATAAAAATTTTTACTACTAGAAATCCTTAATTTCCCGACAGAAACTAAAGGACGTAAATGGGATTTTATTTAAAGACATTAATAAGTTTATTATGAATTATTATTTTATATGCATCTTCTGATAACATTTTATGATCCCTGAACTATTCCTACAGCCACATTCACCAGAACAGACCCCATTGCTCATCCACTGAGACCCCAAAGGCCAACTGGATATATAGGAGCACATGCAGCCTGCATGCTTGCCTTTGAACATGACTTTAAATCAGACTTCCCATCTTGTGGAGGAGCTTTGCATTTTTTAGTTTTGTATTTTTGTACATGGTTTTATTCTGTATCTTGAATTAATGTAACCAGACATTCTTCACCACAAAATAAAAATGAGGAAAAACTTAAAAGGACGACAAAAGGCACTAGTCAAAAGTTGCAGCTATGTAAATTGTAAGAGGACATAAGGAAAACCCACTCTTGACAATCACAGCAATTAAGTACTGGAAGAGGTTACCAAGAAAGACCAGGCAAACTCGGCATTTCTGGAGATTTTCAAAGGGCAATTGGACAGGGTCCTGAAAACCCTCATCTATCCTTGAAGTTTGCTTTCTGTTGAGCAGAGGATTATAATAGATAACCTGCAGCTTCCTTCCAAACTTTTTCCCCCCCATAATTTCATGGTTCTTTCCAAAAAACCCAAAGGGAGATGGGGAAGGGTCGCTGGCCCAGGAGCAGGTTGCCCAAGGCAGGCTGGGCTGCAAAGACAGGGCAGGAGGAGCCGGCAGAAGCAGGCAGGTTCCCTTCAGAGCCCTGGTTTATTTCAGGGGGAACTTGGCTAAAGTGGAAGAGTCTCCCTAAAGCACTTTGGATTTGTCAGACTGTCAGGATTTGATAAAATGCTGCTCCAGAACACTTGCTCTTTTTTTTTTGCTTAAAGTTATAACTATATTCTGTTAGCGTGGTGGCTAGGTAAGTTTCCAGGTTATTTAGGGACTTGGATACAGGAGTAAAAAAATTATTTTACTTGTTTAGAGATTGCACAAGACAGACTTATAGAAAGAGGTGATATATTGCTGTGCTGCCAAGAAGCCCCACAGAGGAAGAATTTGCAGCTACAGGAGCCCCAAATTCCCCACCACTTCTATTGCTTTGGAAACATGACTTTGCCCGGCATACTGCTCTCACTGTTAGTCAGCTGAAACCTTAATTTTTGAAATAGCAAACAATAATACTAAAATAATGATTTATCTAGATTTTTTTGTTCACCTTGTGTTATATCTAGACCTAACACAGTAGTTACCAGTGCATTGGGGATATTAGATATTATTTGACACTTGCGATTCTTTAGTTTTGTGGACTTTTAATGGAAGTGTTTATCTCTAGTATAAAGTTTGAAGAAGATTACTTGCTCTGTCATGCACTTTTGGCTCCTCCAAGTTTTCTTTCTTCCTAAGTCTTTCTAGAGATTGATTTTGTACTGAGAGGGAATGTTCTATATTTCAATGTCTCTGTCAGTATCTTGTCGTTATCCTTAAAAAACAGTAACATAATGGCACTTTCAAACAAACAAAAAAAATTGGTCCAGATAAGTAACATTAATTCTTTCCTTTCCTAAAATTTTTCTTTTTTATTTCACAGTCTACTTTCTAATGCTTTTAGAAGTACAAAGATATGAAATTATATACATTTGACACTAAAATTATGGGGTTTAAGGCAACTCCAAGAGAGATTTGAAAGTCAGGCAAGAAACCCACCAAAACCAAAGTCCAAACCAACATCTTCAAAGAACAATTCTCTTAAACTAACTTACCTTTAGATACAACTCATGCAGCAACCTAAAAATTTCTGCTAGACATTTTGTAGCTGGGATTTAGTGATGTTATTGTACTCCTCACACGAAAAAGCAGGTATTCATTATCTCAGAGAACATCCTGCAGGAAGAACAACATGCATTTTAATGCACTATTCCGCTTCTCCTCAGGTGAAAGCAATCCTCATTCTGGCAGCTTAAAGTACACCTGTAGGCATATCACACACCTTCCTATTGCAATACCACCTTTCAAAAACCCCCAGGTTTTTAAAAGAGAAGGCTAAAGGTAGCTTAGGACAGCACTTCAACCTTAGAGCCATCTGCAACACCTCTGTGGCCCTGTCTGGAGCACTCAGCCTCCCTAGGAAGACCATCCTGGGGTCCTCCAACAGCACCACGCCGGTGCTACAGCCGGCTCGAGGGAGGACAGGCGCATGGCAGCCACGTGCCTGGTGCTTCCTGCAACCTGGCAGCACCGGACAGACCTGTCCATCCGCTGCCCGGTGGTAATGGATGTCACAAATAACCCAGACATGTAATTGTATGTATGCCTGGAATATACATATGCAGCACCTTCCAGATGTTATCTTTATGGAGCTAAAGTCAATAGGAATGACTACATTCAGCCCAGTGCAAGAAATTCTGTCAACTGAACTAATTAATCCACTGTTGAGGAGCAAATTTATTGGGGAGGAAAAAAAAAAAAAAAGAAATAGAGTCCCTGAGTCATGGTTTGGCTGTCCCATGAGGCATTCCCATTGCCCAGCCCAGGAAACCCCTTACTTCCATCTGCCAAGAGGGAGTGCATGGGTAGCTGACAGGAGTGACCGCCTGACTGCCTCTTGGCATGATCTGTGCTAAAAGTAAGATTAAGATTTAGAGGCCAGAAACTGGAAATCAAGTCAAACTGAGATTGTTTACAAGGTGGTATGCAGAAAGGGAATACATACATATATAAAAACACATATATGATTTCTATGCCTCTATTGTCCACATTCTGCTTCCCTGAATAGCAAAATAAATATTTTTATCCAGATTAGAGACCATTTCTGTGCCTCAGAAATCAGCCATACATCCCATGTATGCAACACCGCAAGCCGTGAGAGATGTGCAGTGAGATATGACAGAAACCAGCAAACTTTCCACTTCACACAGGACTGGAATTTACACATGATCAGTGCTGGGACACGAAGTGATTCTTTTCTTACTTTCTGAACGATTTCTGCAATGCAAAAGTAATAGGAACTGTGGGATATAAAAGCCACGAACACCTAATGAGAGGAAGGACATGAGCAACAAACACAATTTGATGTCAGGCTGTCACTTCTCCCAGTTTAAACCTAGGCTGGTTTTCTGAGACAAGAGGCAGAGAAACCCGGTTACAACTCTCCATTAAGGTCTGGCATTGCTACTCTGTGAAGGAAGACAAATGACACTGTTTTATACAGCCAGCATGCTTAAGCTGCTTATTAGGAGCCTGGGTAAAACTGAAATATGGTCTTTCAAGCGGATAGAAAACAAACCATTACGAATAACACCAGAAGCAATAGCTGCGGTGGTGTTGGGAAGGTTCTCAGGAACACTGGGACCTCCTCAGCCCGTGTGCCCATGAGGCACCAATCCTGCTCTCAACTCCCCCAGCATCAGCACTACCCAACCCAGCGGCAGGGAAGGATGTAATGGGGGAAGATGGCTCATGATGCTCTCTGCCAGCGTGCTGGACCATCACGCCCCGAGGGACCCACAGCCTTCTAACAGCCCTGCAGGCAGGTCTCAGTGCTGGGTCAACAGAGGCTCTACTGGAAGGAAAACACCCAACTATTCCCCTGTTTATGTTTTTCCTTCTGTCACTGGTGAAGCTGCAGTGGTGGAAAGTTTTGGAGGAAAAGCTCCAAGGAATGTTTACCTGCAAACTCTGATGTCCTGTCCTGGGAATAAGCTGAGGTTACAAAACCTTCCGTTTTATCTTTTCCACATACATTTTCACCAGGATACTCTCAAAATAGGTATCTGTATATATACATACATATATATGTACATGGGAGAAATCTTGCCCGACTTCACTGATTCCAGCCTTTATTCTCTTTAACACTTCCAGCAATCAACCAAGGAGGTACTCATGTGCACACATAATATAAAAACGCCAGGTCAAAAAAAACCTGTCGTACTTACCACATCTGTGACATCACTTTCTTTTATGCATTGCTTTATCTGCTCAAAAAATGCTTTAAACATCTGACACTAATACCAAGTGGATTTTGGTTCATTTCAAACTGCATTACCGATAATTACAGGGTTTATATTCCAGCTTGATCTTTTCTGACCAAGGATGAATTTGTTTATGAAAGAAAGCAGCAGCTATAACTTCCCATTGCGCTGTGCTGGCAGAACAGCACTCAAACCCGCCATCGTTTGGGTGGAATGTGTTTAGAATTACAACATAAAACAGTGAGTCATACCCCCACAGAGGAAGGAGTAGCTGTAGTTAAAATGAATTATCGCTGGCCATCGAAGATGCAGATTGACAAAAACCATGAGCTAGGGTGAAGTTGCAGCTATAATAAATGAAAATAATGTAGTTTACCAAGGGGAGAATCAAATGGACAATATGCAAGTACTGCAGTCTTCTACATCATGTCTGGAGGCATATCAGTTACACCTTCCAAAACTTAATTTCCCACGTGCTCTTTATGCCAAACCAAGCAACATTATCACCAGCTTAAGAAAACTGAACACTGAAATTATCGAAGGTTTCCCTACCTGCAAGTTTGCCTGTTTTCTCCCATCAATGTATGTTGTTCTAACAACAGACATACCTCCAGCACATCTTTGTGTCCTGAGACCATTGCAGCTCTAAACATCACTGCTAAAAATAACAAGTTACATAAGTTCTGAAGAAAAAAGTTCATTTATTCAAATCTTCAAAATACAAGTTAGTTGTAGGTCATGAAGAATGCCTTCCAAAACCAAGGCATGGCATACTATGGGGAGAAAAGCATGCAGGACTGATCCAGAAAAACAGCTTAATTGTCATCTCATAGCTGTCGTGATTAGGCTGATGATTAAAAGGCAGCGATAGCTGATAACTCTGCAAATACATCAGAGACCACTGCAGAGCGGGAGGAGACAACCCACTCTCCTTGTCCCCCGCGGCTCACACCAGAAATAACAGCCCAAAACTGCAGGAAGAAAGACTGAGCTTGGTACTAGAAACCCAAATACGTTGCTTGGGGAGTTTGTAGGATTGCCATCTCTGGTGGTCTTCAGGAGTAGTTTGGGTGGCAATAACTCTCATTTGCACAGGCAGACCAACCAGATGTTCAGCTTGTGCTTCGCATCCCATGGCTTCGTGATGTTCTCCAGGAGCCTGAATTCCCATGGCTCTTGGTGAGAAACTAGTGCCTAAGTAGAGGCTGGATGCACGCCTAATCTTCTGGATCCAGCCCTGAGGGCCAGGACACACTTCTGCAGCTAAATGGACAAGGCTGATTAATTCCCCTCTGTGGGCTCATCAGGTCATGAGAGCAAAGCTGAGAGTGAGACGACCAAAAAGGCCATTTTGATTTTTTCCTAAACAGCGTATACCTAAGTGAGGTAACCCACCTGCAGTTTCCAAGCTCATACAACCCAGACCACAATCTGATTTACAAACCCATTCAATGCCATATGAAATGCAGTTGCTGGAGGAGCAGATTCAGACAAGCACGTGCAGAAGGTGCCTAAGTCAGAGCAGGGTCTCCCATCTGCCCACCCCTTGGTCTCAGGTTATGCAGGAGCCCTCTTCAACGTGGCTTGTTTACAGAGCCTACGATGGCACCTAGCAATTAAAACTCAAAGAAAAAGGTAGTGACAATGAGAAAGCTGTGAAGACTTGTTATACATGCCAAAAAATATTGTCCAAGAGAAATGAAAGATTTTTTTGGCAGTGTAATAAAAATAGACATACTGAGGCTGAGAAGGTATATCACCATTGCATTTCATTGTGTCCTTGAATATTAAACTCACTTTGATATTATACAGTTACTAGAAGATATGACAACCTGGTAGAGGATTGTGTGTGTATATATATAACAAATTTTTAGTTTATTGGGGATAACTAAACAGGGAGCAGATCTTTTCACTGATACATGTTGACAGCCATGAGCCGCCTGCCACAGCCTGGGCTATTCCAGTCCTGAGAAATTGCATGATCCCAGCCTGCCGAGGGACAGCGGTGCATACTTGAGACAAATTCAGTGTTTTACTAGTTTATTACTTTACAGGCATTGTAAGTAACAAAGCTGTATGATGATGTTTCAGGTTTTTCTTCCTCTGTTTCATTTTAAAAGTTCGCCTTAAAAGCAGGTGCTGGGAAATTAAGCGCAGAGGCATGCAACAGCCACGCAAGTTATGCAATGTATCAGTGAAGTGGTTTTAAACTCTATTGCAACTTCTCCATCATCTGAAATGAACCACCTGCTTCAGATTTTAGCTACTCCTCTCTGGAGGACTTGAGAAAATACTCATCGAACCAGTTAAGAATTTAGTTTTAATCTTTATGGGCTGCGAGTCAAACTAATGATGCACAGGGCTGAAATGGCATTTCACCGGCTGTCTCAAGTGCCTTGGCTTTCCAGAGAGAAATGCAGGCTCCTCCAGGAATCCCAACACCCACAGACCCCCTTCTCCTCCGGCACACCCCGCCATGTCCCTTCGCGGGGCTGGCCATGTTGTCTGCCAGCGACCCTCTACAGCAGGGACCGTACAGTCCCCGAGGAGAGAAACGCTTTTCTCACAGGATGGTTTGAGCGCGTTTTGTTTTTCCTTCCCTCAGTTACTCCGCACGTACCCAGCAAGAGTACCCTTTTAGTACCCCCTAAAACCACAGGATCTGCCATAGGTCGTTAACCATTTCCTAAGCACACCCTGTTATTAGGGCATTAAGGTTGCTTCCAAAAGACCTCCCCAGCTTTGCGCAGCCGAGCCCCAGAGGCAGAGCTCCGCAGAGGCAGGGGCCGAGCAGGGCTGGGGCAGGCGCCGTGCCCCGCTCCCATTGCGGGGCACATGCTGCTCTCCGGCTGGCAGCATCCCATTTTCTTCCTGACCAACGAAGTAGCTGCAAGTGGAGGTCACTGAAAGCAGTGATTTTACCTTCCCGTGAGCAGTCTGTAGCTCTCATGCTGCATTCAGAAGTCTTGTGAAGAGGCAAGCAAGCCCAGCAGAGACCATCCAAAGGGCAAGCAGACATTGCTGGAGTACCACTGATTGCCATAATGCCACAGTCACTGCTCTGTGCTGTCAGTTTATTTAAGAAGAGTAAGCAATAAAGATGAAGCTATTTAAGGAGCAAGAATTTTCCCCCAACTAATATTCTCTGCCTTCAAAGCAAGCATATTTTTTACAGCACCTCTAACTATAAACAAATTTTTAATGTTTGCTACATGCTCACCACAGTCAACAGAGACACACTGAAGCACAAGTAAATAACTTATTTTTGTCTTTTTCTTAAACAGGGATTTCTTCCCTCTGCCCCACCAAACACACCAACAGCACCCTTCCTCAGCAAACATCATGCGAACCTACCTGCAACACTCCTCAGATGCAAACTCACCCTCCAAGTTCAAGCAAAACGAGTGCTGGAACAAGCACAACCCACCTGCCTTCAGCACATGTAGTCCCACATAGATCTCTCTTCCCCATTTCCTAGTCTTTTTATATAAACAAGGCTAATTAAAACACCTGCTACAGTTAAGAAGCCCCAGCCCTGCCTGATGTTCAGTGTTGGCCCTAGCAGCACGCAGGAACTATTTAGCTTATAGAAGACTGAAGGTTTGGCTGATGGGAAAATGCTGATACAATTAACAGACTTAATTGGATGATGAAGGGGGGGGAGGATGCAAAACACTTGCTCTTCTCCCTCCCCATACACATCCACCCCACCCAAACTCACAGCAGAAGGAAAATGACCCTTGAGAGACAGGGAACAGACCTACAAGGTGCCACAGCACATAAGTGAGACAGGAGAATTTGCTTGGAGGGTTGTTCCAGGCACTGCAAAACCTGGCTGCGGCCCCGTTTGGAACTGACAGCTCCCGGCTCCGCTTCAGCAAAGCACGGACTGCCAGCAGCTGATGTGACATGAATCAATAAAGATACTACATTTATCGTAAATAAATGGGATTCATTAGGCTAAGAGGCATAATTCATGCCAGGTAATTTATATTGCACAGGTAATCTAGTAATTACCTAAACAACTAGGTAATTTATATTACACAGCAAAGTTACTAAACTCCCGCCTTTATGGATTTACTATTGTTATCCTTTGTTAAATGACAGCGAACCTTCTCATAAAAACCAGTACAGAGTGTTTTATGTACTTTATGAATTTTCACATGGAAAACAGCTCTTGGGCAGAAATTGTAAGCATTGCACTGGTATTCTACTGGGTCATATTATTTTCAAGACAGGATTTATGGGTCCGGTTGTAGCAGATTAAAGCTACTAGGATAGAAAAGCATTCTAGTTTCAGTGTAAGAAAAATCAACATTTTCTGCATTGTACACAGCTTTCTGATGAGAAATCTCATGTCCTTTCTCCTAAGGTCAACTGCTCAAAAGTTTGGAGCTTCATCAAGGGTAACGTCCCGGGCTCTTGTGTTGGCCAGTGGCAGAGCCAGGGGCAGGGACCTCCTCCCATCCCCAAAACCACCTCTCCTCCTGGATGACTCATTTCAACAAGATGCGATGCTTCAGGTGACTCATGCTTCTCTCATCACTGACGCTGATTGCGTGTGGATAGGAAACCTTTGGGATTTGGTAGCTGGGAAATGGTTCCATGAAACGTATTGGCAATTAAATGCTATCAAACCGATACAGACCTTCAGCAGCAGTTGGAGGAAGAAGTTGTGTTTGCTATGAATGACGCTTATGTGCAGACTTTATGAAATAAAAAGGGGTCTATCAGGCTATCCCTGTCCCTTAGCGCTTTGAACAGCGTGTACATCTCCTGTTGGCCATTAGCAGTGAATAAGCCAGCCCACAGACTGCTGCTGTCCCTCAGCTGTGGAGCTCATCCCACATCAGTAGAATCACATCAGCAGAGCCGCAGCACTTCACGTACATCGCTCACACGGTATCTGGCCAACACCGATCACAGCCAACATTCGGAGATTTTACTGCTGTAGCAAATGTATAGTGCCATTGCTGTGAAGGTGCAATGGTATAGTAGATCATAAAAATGCCATTACTTGGCTGACAACAACAAATACGTGTAGTTTTGGCACCCCAGCAAGAAGCTGGAGGACCGTGCCAGTCCTGTCCCCCTCTGCAGGCTATGGGTTAAGGAAAATAAGCACAGGTTTTCTGAGTGCCATGACTGCTGAATGTTAAAAATTAGCACTGACGGAATATTTATTAGCACCTACGGGTTTCACCGAAAGTGATCTGTCACAACAAGTTTCCCATTAACACTTCTGATTTTTGCTGCAGCTGAAGTGTTTCAGTATCTATCAAACCTTCCCCGCCTGACAAAACAAAGCCAAAAAATCCTCCCAGGCCTGCCTAACAGGTTCAAAAGATTAGCAAAAGAGATGGGAAGAAGCTAAAGCCAAAATAGAAACAGATTTCGCTCATTCTGAAGCAAGTCCTTCAAAGCGACTGTGCTGGGTTTTGGCCAGTGTCCACATGGTGCCACCAGAAAGCCCCAGGGCGCGGGGCACCGCGGCCGCCTTTGTCCCCGCCGTCACGTCGGTCCACTGAACCACGTGGATCGGGGCCAGCCCAGACCTCGAGATGTGCTTGCTTTGGATTTGCTGTTTGATTAAACTCTTTCCCTGAATTCAAGGCCCAAGCAAGAAGGGAGTCGTGTCTGCACGCAGATCAAAATGAAGACATCTGTCTGGACCCAGGATTGCACTTAGGTGGCATTTGTGCAGTGGAGTCTGCAACCAAAAAAAATTAAGTTAAAAAGGAATCTGTAACTTCCGACAAGTTGCCAGCTTGTGTGTATGATGAACGCCAAGGAATTGAGCTATGCTCCCTGACAGCTTCCAAATTAAACTTTGGGCTGTTTAGGAGGTTGTCAGTCAATAAATTCAAGTGTTTAAAAGGTCCAAGGCTCTTTCTTCTGCCTGTTAGACAGGATATATGATTTGGACTGTGTGAATCTGGAAGCAACATCCCTTCTCTTTCAATTTTTCTGTATCACATTTGCATGGCTATTAAGGGAGATATTGTTTTTTAAAAAGAACTAAAAAATATATTACTTCACTGGGCTGAAACAATTCTGTTTTCTCCCCACATCCATTGACTGGAACTGTGCTTGAATTCATAGGCAAGCTACCCACTTACACACATGTGAGCAATGCTACAAAGACTTTGAAACAGAACAAATTCAGAAACGCCTGAGTAACAACACCGATCGTCTCTTACAGCAGGATTAGCTTAATGTCTATTAGGGAAAATCAAACAAGCAATTTGGACGATAAATGTTTTATTTTTAACCTAACAGCTCATTGAAAAATCTCTCCTTCCCTCAAATTTTACCCTGCATTTTATCCTAAACCGCCTGTGAATCCCACTAGGTTTCAATAGCTTTGAACAACACATCTGAGTTTTCCAAGTCCAAATCCCTGGAGATTTGAGAACCACCTACGAACCCCCCCGTCGTTACGGGCACCATGTAATCGCCCCAGCTGAAGCAGGGCAGCTCTCTCCGCAGCTCTCGCTAGCGAGGCTGCAGCCGGGGCACCGTGCCACGTACCCGCACACTCGCCAGCTCCCGTCTGGCCTCTCCAAAACACGAACTCCGGTTTGCATCTGCCTTTAAGAATCTGTGTTATGCCCTTGCTGTCTCGCAACCGTGTTGCACATCGTGTTGCATACTGGGAAAGTAGGCAGAGTTAGATGTAGCATCAGATGAGCAAAAACCTAAATGCAGCTATGAAAATAATTGTACCAGACCCATCACCTTGTTTCTGAGAGTCGCTGGCTCTGGGACCCCCTGGGAATGTGGGAGATGGTCTAATTAGCCAAAACACAGACCTAAGCCTTTGGGTGATACTCCCGTGAATGAGCTCATCCCAACCCTCTGGGTGGGCACAGGGAGCCTCCATCCTCCTTGGGAATTTCCATGAAGCTCAGCACATTTCTGGGACAGAGCTTCAGTCTCAACAAATAACACTCTGGGCTAGAAAAACCCCAAGCAACAACATGTTTTGCACAGAACCGTTGCTGGACAGCTCTATTAAATATCTCAGGTAGGAGCACAGAGCGGATGATATAGATGTGCAAGGCAGCTTCTCGGCTGGCGCACACTGGCACAGCTCCACGCTCATCTGTCTCATGCATATTTACGTGCAAGAGACGGCTCCCTGAAACTAAAACTGTCTCAGCAGATGCTAAACTCAAACAGGGAACTTGGCTCTGCAGTTAGTAGGTGTGAGTTGCTCCCAAATAAATCAGTGTCTCATCTTTGAAAATGAGATGTACCCTCCTAAATCACCAGTGACTTAATCCGAAATGGATAGAGACACCAAAGCTGATATTTAGACAAAACTTAAGCACATCGGAAAACTACTGCCCAGACGTCTTTGGGGATTTAGTTCTTGAGTGCTTTTGAAAATGGTATTTTTCATTTCCATACAATTTAAAAGCATGGAACTATTTTTTAATTCTCCAGTGCACTTGTGTTTCATGTATAGAGGTGGGTTTATATCACACCGTGACAGACATAAACTCCCTCTATCCTCCTTGTGAGCCAGCATGCGACACTGAGCCTGAGATGCCCTGAAAGATGACGCACACTAGCTCATGTGCAGTATTAGATAAGCCCCATGCTATGGTTATTTTGTACTATTTGGAGGACAGGGACAATCTGCAAAACATCCTGTATTCAAACTCAGACTTCAGCCAATTATAAATTCATACATTTTGGATGAGAAAGACTTTCCACTTTAAGAACTGGTCATCTCCTGGTTCTTTCTCCAGGGGTCTGACCGGCGTAGCTTTGGCTGGATTACCTACGGCAACGTTTTCCTGTATGTTTATAGAAAAACTGCTAATCTGTCTCATGGATGGAAATCCATGGCTGATATTTTTCATGATGGCTGAAAGTCATAATCCTCTCTCCTATTAGTAGGTACATCTGATTTAGTGGATTTATTCAATCTAAAGCCGTGGTTCATTATCTGGAAAGGGACATGACATTTCAGCGATGGTCTTTCACAACATACATGCAATTCTTACTAGAGCATATTAGTAAAGTCATTATATAAAATGTTCTCGAGACAAATGACACAGGAAAGTCCAAAAATTAGACTAATAAAAAAGTCTGAGCCATAACGAGTGTATTTGGGGATTACATGTGCCAATTTCAAGGCTATTTCCAAAAAATTATTTTATCAGCCACTTACATCTAGGTATCTAAAGCTTATTCTCACACAAGTTAAGATGCTCTTGATTGGAAATGACCTGTGGTTACAATATGAATAAGGCAATTTAATAAAGAAACTTTAGCACAGCCTCAATAGAGATGAAGCAATAAATCCGAGATATTTTTTTTTTATCAGCACAAAACGGCAACAGAGTGCAATATGAAGGAAAAATCTAAGTTCCCGTACAAAATAATAAGTGTCTGGCAAAGAGCTCTAACACATTCTTGACAGTTCTGATGACATTACAGTTCCCCCTTCCCAAAATAGCTGTAACTGTATATACATTCATACCTCAGTTCCACAACCTAGTTCTGAAACTCTGAAATAGAATAATGATGGCATATTTTTCCAGAAGTTAGAGGAAAATTCAAGCTGTGATAAAATTGTGTCATATTTGATATGGCTAATTGAAGTTTAAGAGGTAGACCTAATTAATACTGAAGATAATGCTTTAGGAAATGTTAGAAAACATTTTAAAAGTAACTTTAAAAAAAAAAAAATCAGTGATATTCAAAAAGCTTCACAACAAACTGTGGTGTTTGGACCTGTTCTTTTACCCATGCATGTAGAAAACCTGTGGAATGCTATTTTGGAAAATGATTTACCTGTTTTCTTGCAGTCCCTTGTGTGTCAGATTTATTATTTTCTTACTGTAATGGTATGTCCAGAAAGAAGGTGGAATGAGCTCTTTTCACGACAGATTAAGAGTCTTGGAGGGGAGGCGAAAAATATTTATTGCTTTATCCCTACACTCGTTCTACGAAATTGTCTGATCTTTTCCTAACCTCTCAAATCTTAGCTGTAAAGTCTCAGCCCCACGCAACAGGCAGCGGCTCTTGCTCTGCGACCATGGCAGGCTGCAGATCGCCAGGCAGAAACCTCCACGTCTGGGTTTGCTCCAGCGTTTCCCGAGCACAGCTTGCGTGCTTTGTGCGGCAGTCACGCTGCCTTTCCTCCTTTTTGTAGCAGGTTAAAGTGTCTTGAAAAGTCTTTAGTGAAAAGAGCGCTGAATGTGCAGAGAAAAGCTTGGGAAAGAATTGCTGAAAATACTGGCTGTCATCTCAGGCAAAAACAGGGTTCATGATGGTGCCACGCTGCCTCCGCAGACACCGAGTCTGCTGTTTAACAGATAGGCAGTATTCCCAATGATAAGCAAGAATAATAACTGGTCTTCTTACAAACAATGAATTTTGTATTACAGTCTTTCTTTTTTCCCTCTCTACTTCATTCTCTCAAGCTTCACCCTGGTGGGTGGCCCCATCTTATCACCCATGTCCTGATCCAAGGCCTGCTGAAATCCTTGGAAAATGCCCGCAGACATCAGTGGATGAATTTTGAGGTGCACCAAGGCAGAGCTTACCTTTGTATGATGGTTCCCAGGCCGCAACTTATTTTAATATATATTGTATCATATCTTCCTCATTATAATGTATGTGTCAGAAGTTTCTGTACCACAGATTGGCTTAATGAGTAAGGAAAAGAGCAAACACAAAGTCAATGAACAGCCCTAGAAGTTATTTTTCATCTATAGATAAATAGTACTTTTTAGAGTCTTACAAGAGATGAAGCAGTCACTTCAGGTTTTCGATACTTCAGCAACAGTGCGTTTTGCAAACAGAGCATGTCTTTCAGAAAGAGAATTTCTTTCTCTTTCAAGAACCTGACATCTATAGAAGGCTTCTGGAGTACCACATCAAAAGAAAACCTAGAGAGCTGGGGATGAGACGTGAAAAACCACAGCTGAGTAGGAACAAAGTCATCAAGTAACAAGAAAAAAAGAAGGGAAGGTCTGGAAAAAGAAATTGGTTTATTAACATTTTATTCCAGGACCGGAGGCATGTAACATTTCATCCATTTCTTGTGATGCCAACTGATTTTTTCAGCTACCGAAATGTACCTCAGATAAATAGGGATCTTTTTTTTTTTCTTTTGCTGTGTTTAGACCTCCTTATAGCTTTACAGTTTCACAATCTTTGCATAAAGGATTTTAAATAAATATGCAGACAACCCATAGACTTCTTCATCTACCATGACTCTATCTGAGCTACCTTTATTTCTTGCAGGGAGATAAAATTCGTTTCTAAGCTGGAGGGGAAACTGCCTTTCACAGTCTGTTTTTGAAACCGTGAGTTATGCTTAGATGCAATTAGTGCTAATAAGGAAATGAATTAACAGCTGAAAAATAGCAAGACCAGCCCTTGAAAAGCGGTGATCTTCCCCATAACTGTGGTCGCTCGGCAGCCAGCACTGGGCTGAGCGGGAGGGCATCGGCTGCTGGAAACTCTCCCAAAGGTTAACCCCACAGTACAATATACGCCTCTCCTCTCCAGGGCATGTATTTCCTGTTCCACCAGAGATACACAAGAGATGTGGTGGCTTGCTTTCCTCATCACTGCATTATTTCTCCATTTTTAGTAAGGAAAGCCTTTTGATTTTGTATTCCAACACCAAAGTACGTCTGCTGTGCACTGCGTTTTTATTTCTGAAGATTAAAATGAGCCCGTGTATGGAGAAGGTTCCTCTTTCTGAATTTCCAGATCCAGTTAGCGTTCATCCGCTCTGATCTGTGGCACCCTCCTGAGGAATATATGCATTAGTATGCAAACCCTGTATATGGCAGTACAACTGTCAGGTGTGAGATATTCTTAGAAAAATATTAATGTACACAGCCGCAAGCCTGCACGCGACCACATATTTCAGTATAAAGTTCAGATAAAATATAGTTAAAGGAAAACTGCACTCAAAATTATTACAATATAATAAAGAAATAATTTTAAATACATTTTCTTGAATTAATCTGCAAGTTGCATTCAAGACAAGTAAAACACATTCACTCTTGCTTGGTGCAACTGCTCTTTTCAAGGCATCTAGCAAAGTCATTTTGCTGCCCTGGGAATGACAACCCTCCTGCACGTCCTGCTGCTGGCATATGCCCTTGGGGAGAGAACCGAAGGCAACTGAGAAGGGCCCTCTCCTTTCTGGTTTTCCTCTACATAACAAGGAAAGGACTTACTGTAAAACCTACCAAAGCCTATAGAAAACCCCCATTGATTTCAAAGGCCTTGGATGCTTTTAATCCTGTCATATGCTGAGCAGATGGTTGGGGAATAAAAGTTTCCAGAACCCCGAGGAGTTCTTCATCTCCTTAAGGACTTGTATGGGATCACATTGAACTACCAACTGAAGGGGAAAAAAGGCTAAACTGTGAAAGGTAACAGTCAGAATAGACACATTAAGTTTAAAAACCACATGAGGAGAATTTGGTTCATTATTATTTAATCCCATGACCAGCGGTGCCGTGTTTCCCATGGGTTTGGTCTTGCAGGCTCTCCTGTGACTGATCCCTTGGAAAACAGCATGGACACAGGGGTCTGCCCACACAGGGACAGATCTGAGATGACGATTTCTGCACATCATGCCTCTCAAAGCCCCTCGCTGTATGCTGGTGCACAGTTTCTGCTGGGGTCTCAGTTTAGTAGCATTTCTGGAAGTGACAAAGGTTGATATTTACATGCTGAGCTCACCTAAATGGCTATTGCTTCCTTCAAGCATGGTGAGGAGCACCCTGAGGAGCTGAAATCATCCACAGTCTGCTTCAACGAACCTCCTTTACCTTCAGATGAGGCCATCTGCAGACCTAGCATCGTGACTCCTCACATAAGACACCAAATATTGTATATTTCAGTGTCACAGAGAACAGTGCCGTAAGAAATAAAGCTTTGACTCATGTACTAAGTACTTCACTCCCTTCGCCGGTACTTCACCTCTACTGCTTGTCGTCACTATTGCTGTATGCAATTGTATCCATTTTACATAAAAAGAAGACTCCCATTATGGTATTACTCTACTATGACTATCACCACTTCTCTTTTGTAGCAGAGAGTTTCTGTTCCTCCTCCAAAAACATCCGGGAAGGAATAACTGCGCTGTGGGGTTGTGTCAAATGTAGGAACGGTGGGTTACAAATGTGATAGGAGGATAAGGAATTTGTTAATTTGTGTCAGCTGAAGAACTTAACACTATTCTAATAATGTCTGGTATAACGCAAATTGCATGCAGAACTGTATAGTGGTGGAAAGGAGATATAAAATTTAGCTTTCCAGTGAAACAGCTTTATTTCACCACGCAGCGCAGGAGCAGGATTCACCACGTATGCCAGCACAGATGTCCTGCTAGCAACTAAGCATCTGGCACATTCCTCTGAGTTCATCTTCTAAAGCAAAACTAAATGTAGTTTCTCACCTGCAAAACAAAACGGTGCCATGATCCGCTCTTACGTTTTGGGCCAAGCCACTAGTAGCACGTTGCTGCTCTGCTGCCAACACCCGCCCGCGCCTGCTGCCTGGCATCTCCCAGGCATTGAATGCCACAGGTAAGCGTGCCTCCACCTGAAATCCTCTGCTTGCAGGGGGTCACTGAATAAACTCCAAGCAGACGGACCAAAGAACTGACCCAGGTTATGAGCTTGGCATCTCTCACCACTGCCTCCTGCGCTGGCGGAGCAGAGTCCCCCCCTGCCCCGGGCTTGCGGCAGCCCTGCCCCAGGGTCAAGCACCACGGTGGCCCAGGAAGGCTGCGAGGTGGGGATGGAGTCAGCTGCAATATGCTGATCTCAGTCTACAGAGGCGGAGGCTCGGGCAGTTCCTAGCTTATTTTCCTAACCAAGACACAAAAAGAAGCAAGCTCTTAGCAAGAACAGAGGTGCACAGCTCTTCCAAGGAACTCCACACATCACTGCTTGTGTGCCCAGTGATGTTTCATACCAAACACGTATCTGTGCTCTCCCTCATCCCCCTCTTTTTTTAGCAAGAGTTCTATATTCAAGATGTTTGAATGTTTTGAATGAGCTTCGGAGAATATTGGAAGCTTTTATCTCTGCACACAAACACTTTATTTTTTACTTATATTAAAAAAAAACATGAGTAGACAATTTAGAAATGCTAATAAAGTTCTGCTGGGAAAGGTTTAGTGTTATGGACACCTCCATTAAAGACGACTGTGGCTGTTTTCCTGCTGTTCCTTATTCTGCAGTTTGTTATAACACGATGTGCACCATATTGAATTTGCTGCAGTCGTGTATGGAAAATAGCCCTTACAGAATTTGATTGCAGCACACCTCCGTTTCTACTTTCCCATGGAGACTTTGTAAAACGGATTGCCAAAATGTCTTGGGCGTCTTGCATCAACCGCAAACTTTAACGGTTTGTTTTCTGCAGACTTTGGCCTCAGACCTGCTTGTTCTATCTCCCCTGGGCAGCACCCCTGGGGCGCCAGGCAGGGACCTCCCGCCAGCGAGGATGGCTCAGGGTGACAGCTCCTGGGGTGCAGACAGGGCATGGGCTGGGAACAACCCCCCAAGGCAGGACACCAGCAATAACTTCCTTGTAAGCATGAACACGAGGTTGCTCATCTTTTGCGAGGATGTATCAATCAGCATTTGAAGAGAATTCGGAGATCCTCAAATTCATAACACAGTATACCGTAAAACTGATTGATTACTACTAACACGGTTTGTTCTAAGTCTAATTTCAAAGGCAGCATATGAAAAGTCAGTATCTTTTTTAACAAAATGTTTTGTATGCCCTTTAGAAAGCCATCAGGACCGAGCCTTGACACACGATAAAGCAGAGCTGTATGCTGCTTGTGTGGGAAACAAATGGAGTAATGGGAGTAATTCCCATAAAGGGATAAGAATGATGTTAATTGGAAGTCAAACAATGTTAGTTCAGGCTTACAACAGACAACATACACTTTGGTCTAGCCTCTGTTTTTTAAGGTAATCAGAAAAACAGTAGATGAGAGCTGTGGGCAATTCACTGTTGGAGGTTGCAAGGGATGCAGTAGCACTGTCTGCACGCTAATTGAATGCACAAGTGTGGCACCATCATGTTGACACCACCAAAAAGGCCTGTCCCACGCAAATTGCTGTAGAAAACCAGTGTTACACAAAGGCAGTCGACAAAAAGACCTCTTTTGTGTCTTTTCAGCAGATTCTGAGATAACACGGCTTCTGAAGAACTGCATCTATGAGTGGCCTCTTCCGCAGTGGCAGCACTCTGTAGAAACAGTCTCCAGTACTATTTAGTTATTCCAGGAAACCTGATGAGTCAGTGAATCCTGTAACCGCATCTCCTTATGGCTGTAAATCCCTGAATAGTGGCACGGTGAAATTTCCTGAGCTCCCAGGTTGTTTCAGAGCCAGCACTCTTTGCCGATGCAAGGATCTGTAATTACTCTCCTTCATTTGGGAGATTAACCAGAAATTGTGGCACTAGTTACATGGCAAAACAGATGTCACGTAGGAGCAATTGCTCTAATTTCACCATGCCCCTATGCTGTCTAGAAAAGGTACTTGCATACGAGAGAGAGGAGGGTAAAACTTGCCATGTGTCCAGAAAGCACCTCCTGCTACGTCCGTCTCCGAGCACCCATCTGCTCAGAGTGACCGAAAGCCTCAGCCGGGCTTGAGCAAAACTGGGCTTATTTACAATTTGTGTCCAGCAGGAGACCTGCTATTTCTTCCGCTGGTACAAATGCAATGAGTAGCAAATATCCTTCCCACCCGCCTTTCCACGCGCACCGCACCGTGGGAGGTATCTGTAATATATTCAGTTATTAAGGCACAATTTAGCAGGGGGTTTTTGCTTTCTAAGGCTAACAAAACAGTATCAGAGAGCTTTTTTATGATGAATACAAACATGAATTGAAAGTGCTCTTGTAAAGTTTGAAACGAGTTCTCCTGAATAAAAGGGAAAAGGCAAATTGTTGCCAGTTGCTTGGTAACCAGCCAGAGCTCATTTCTCTTCAAGGGAAACCAATTAGGCCTTTTAACCTATTTTAATTGTGTGTGTGGGGGGGTGATCTATAAAAATTAAACTTCCTGGCTGTCTATCTGGTCTTGAGGGTGCCCTTTTCTAGGGGAACCTGTACAGTTAATTTCAGGTGCATGCTCCAAAGAAGGCGTTCTCAGACTTTTCTCAAGTTGACTTCTCCAAGGTCCAGTTCCATCCACCTTCCCCTTCAGGACATGAGACCATTCTCTTGAAATGCTGTTCCATAAAATATTGTAATACTACAGGCAACCACTCTACGTAAAAAGCAACTATTATCAGGTACTGATACATTAGGAATCAATTAAATCTTTGCAAATAGTTCTCTGAAGTACCTGGGAGCTAGAGCTATGGATATGGCAAGATGGACAAACACATTTTTGAGGTTTTGGAGATGTTCCTTTTGGTTTGTGGGTCTGGGTGTGTTTCTACTTGTCTGCCAAGACATGATTTCCTGAAAACTAAGATATATCAGTGTACGTTTGTGGATTAAATTTCTGAACTAAACTTTCTGGGCCAGGCTTGCCATATCTAAGATGATATTAGATGATTTATTAGGTCCTGCCCTGTGCTATCTCCATATAGTGACAAATGTGCAATTCATCTTAATTCTCCCAAAAGTAACTATGCACAATTGTAGCAGGAGACATTGCTTTAACTGAGTCCTAATAGATGAGAATTAATATTTACCAGGCTGCCAGAAGCCAGTGCCTAACCCTACGAAGTTTTCCTGCTGCCTCAATCAAGTTCAACTGATCTAAGCTTGAGCAGTATATTTGTATAAAACATTTATTGATTTTGATTTCTATTTATTTTCTTGGAGAATGGTGGCTAGTAATTGGATGACTGGTTCTCACAGTATTTTGTATGTGCTCATGGTACCCGTGACCGTGAGGAACTCCCAGCTCTGGAGGCTGACTGCATCGTTATCGACAACCCTCAGCAGGGAGAACGGTGGAAAAGCAAATTCTCTGATACCAAATTGCAATACTCGGAACTCTCAGACGCTTTCCACACAACAGTGAACTACCTTAAAACACAGATTGGAGGACTTCACTGGGAAAGGATTTCTGCTTATAAATATCTAGAATTTGTGTAATTAAATGTATCGTTATTAATACATGTTTCAAAGTTACAGAAGTACATTATTTTGTGCTCTGTTTGCTGG
The DNA here is from genome assembly GCF_030936135.1 of Gavia stellata. NCBI lineage: Eukaryota > Metazoa > Chordata > Aves > Gaviiformes > Gaviidae > Gavia > Gavia stellata. The sequence goes on from NC_082602.1 coordinate 40,346,974, forward strand.
TCCTGCAGCAGAAGATAAGAGAGAAACTCTCTGCCCCCTGCCCAGACGAAGACATTAATCATCCATGTTGGTGCACACACACACTCCCTAAACCCTTTCCTACGCAGGTAGCACCAGCAACGGCGTGCAGAAAGTAAATGACAACTGATGTAATTAATTGTGTTCACGAGCAGACTAATACATGCTGCTCTCTTCATTAGAAGACAAAGCCACGGGCTTGCGATGATTAGTAGCTCTTATTATTCATCCCATTGTCACAGATCTGATCAGTATTGCTGAACAACAGCTGCAATATGAACATATATGATTAACAATTCTGAAAATTCTTATTTTGGCTGTGCTTTAAAATCAGGTTCAAGATGACAACAAGTTATAGCACAGCCAGCTAAAACCCACATGTAATGCAGGAAGCATTTCAAATCACATCTTTAATGAACGCTGGCCACGATTTTGAACTGAAATCCTGATCTTGGAAGCTTTTTCAAACACACAGAAGATGCCCAGGAAGAACAGATAACGTGTGTGGGCATGAAGAAGCAGCTGGAGAAAAACCCTTCCCTACAAGTTGCCACATACATCTCCAGACTTCTACCCCAGGGACTACTTAACCTCTAGCAGAAGCTAAATTAATAGCAAGGGTCAGAAACCACTGATCATTGTCAAAGGATGCAGAAGAGTATTTTTCTTGAACAGACCCTAAATCGAGGGTGAATAGCTTCCTTATGGATAACTAAAAACATAAATACAAAATGCATTAATCAGAAATCATTAACACGATGCAAGAATATGGCATGACGTTCTGATGCTGGTTTTCTGTAAGACACTAGCCTGGGTAACTCTAAGGACCCATTCTTACCTTAAATATCTATTAACAAACTGGACCTAGGCAAGAATTTTTGTAAATAATTTTTAACCTGGTCTCCTTCCTCTGCCATGTACAGAATCCATTTTCACATTCATCTCTAAATACTTACATTCTCTATACTGCTATTTTAAATCAGTTTCACTCATCTGAATTTCATGCTACGCTCTGAACACATCCTATGACATTTATCTTTCAGTTCCTGGTCTGTACTGATGCTCTTTTTATTTATTCTATTTGATATTCTCAAATAAAGCAGTGGATCTTCAAAAGAAATCTTCAATCAAAGTGCAGTTCAAACTAAATCGCGGTTCTGGCCAGGTTAAACATGTGACTTGCCGTCTCTAATGGAAAGATGATGGTGGAATATTTCGCTCTTGGCCTCTAAAGGAAATTCCGGTGATTGATAGTTTTCTGTTTCATTCCTATTCCCTCTCATCTTCTCTGACTAAAATGTAAGAGTCTTCTTTTTAATAGAGCATACTTTGATGTTGCTGGGAACTTTGGGTTCAGCTAATTCTGAAAGATTTAGTGTTTATTTTTCCTGTTATTATCATTGGCTTGGAGATACCTATTTCTTCAGCTCTGAACTAATTAGGTGCTAATTCTGTTCCACGAAAGCAAAAAGTATGGGACATTTTGGGAGGCTGGAAGGAAATGGAAAACAGTCCTAGCTTCAGAAGGTGATGAGACAGGGCAATATGGCCATCTCTAGCATGCCTTTCTCATAAACTGTGGGTCAGCAGAGACGGAGATTGGGGGGAATTTTGGGAAGATCGGTAGCCACCACCAGGGATCATTGCTGTGCATTAGATTATACATTGTAATAAGGGAAACCTCCAGGAAGACTTCAGGTGTCTCCTGGGACGGGAGTCAGTGGCTATGGTGTCTGGAAGGACAACTGAGTGTATTCACGTGGGTTTGAACCCCGGGTCCGAGCCTAAGCACGCCTCCCTGGGTGCACAGCCAGCCAGTAGACATAGGCCACAACTCTTTCAAAGCCTTGCAGTAGTGGCTTTCTTTAAATGCCAGTTATCTTTCACCACTAACTTCTTCCAAGAGTAACACTGCAAGAGGAGCTGGACTCCCTCCGTGTCCGTACGTCCGCCATCTCAGTTTGAGTGAGTAGGTTGAGCCAATCTCCACTGAAAAGTCTAGATAAAAACCAGCTGGGCAGAAGCAGACAATGGGTGGGTGAGGATCTGCTCTGTGGAGTGGGATTTAGCCAGAGTGATGGTGGCCTTCGCTTGGGACTGGCAGATGAAACACTTGGCTCACCATTCACTGCATGAACAACCTCTCCAGAAACAAAACACCTTTTCTGGAGCAGTTCAACTGTAAAAGTTTAGGACTGAAAATGTATGAAATAAGTACAGTTTTGGAGTCTGGGGCAATCATTTGATAAAGTAACCATATCAGCTAGAGGTAGATATCAAATACTTTCAACCTGGAGATTTAAACCCTACGCACTCCATGACTAAAGCATGGTTTATTGCAGTTTACAGAGAATAAACACTCCCATGATACAATTACCAATGACGGCACCGAGTCCCTGTGTGACCCTGGAGCGCTCCACAGGTCCAGGCACTTTCATTGTCACCATACCCCAAAACCCACATAGTTATTTGTTCTCAGAGATATCATCGCTGGCAGAGGTGTAACCTACCGTCTTGCACTACTGGAGCATGTTTAACCTGCCATCATTCAGGATGTAGGAAAAAATGAAAGCTACCAGCTTTCTTCATCCTGAATGTCACTCTGAGCTGGAAAACCACTCTGAGACAAGTGGAGGTGGGAGAATCCCATCCAGATTTTTCCAGCAGAGGATATTAAAAAAATGGATGCGGCAGTTGCATAGGAGGTGGTGCTAAAAGAATTGCTGGGTGATGGGCACTACTTGAGAGGAGAAAGCTGATGAGAGGAGGGTCGTGGAAAGGATCGTCTCCCTAGGATGTTCCTACCTGTATTTTTCCTTCTGGCTTTAGCATGGATAAGACTGTATCTGCCACTGCCACCTGTGAGATGAACATTAGCATTACTCCACTATCTCAGGAGGTGCTGATAAGATAATCCTGTCACATTTCTGAATTGCTAAAATATGAGTTTTCTAGTCAAACCGTCATGAGTTTTCTAGTCAAAATAGCCACCGATAACAAGAAGAAAACTGGAATGAGCCAATATACCTGGTTTTGCTACATGGACTTTTACTGAACTCTCCACATTTCTACCTGCTACATGTTTCCTGAGGTTTTAGAGCATTGAGAATTTTTATCAATTTTTTATTTTGAGTAATTTATACAGTGTATCAATAGCCTAATAGAAATAGGTGTAAGTGGAATAATATCTATCATTCGTCCCCTGACATTCAAAAAGAGTCCAAAGACCTCATGAGGGCAGATTTTTAAAGGGTCAAGTCTGAAGGCAGTCAAATTACAGGGATGGCACCATGTCTTGGTCCCCCCGTGACAGGGGCTTGGGCAGGAATGCCACCGGGCATGCACAGACCAGTCCTGGGGAGACCAGCCCCACAAGGCTTGGTCTGTCTCTGGTACATATTGAGTCAGAGCCTCACTAATCACTTAAGAAGGAAGAGATCTTTTCATGCATTTTTCTTGAAGGCCTCCTTTGAAGTGCTGATCCAGCCAGGGTCTGACCTCCCTAAGTTATGCAAGTACAAATTTACTTCCTTGACTTCAATGAAGTCAATTCACTCTTCCACTATTTATCAGATTTAATAAGACTTTTTAACTTAGCAGAGTCGTTCAACCTGAATAAAAACTCTTCAAAGGATTGATGCCAATTATCATTTCCTCCTCACTGCAATTATCATGTTTGGGTGGGTTCAGGTTATACATCCTCCTCCGCACGTGCAGCTCTCGTGGAGCTGTTGTCCTCTGTGCTTCCAACCCTGTCAGTTGAAAAGGCAGGACAACTGCATCCAAACGAGAGCGCAATGCGGGATTTTCTAAGACAGAGAAACCTGTGCTGGTTTAAGTCAGAAAAGATTTTGTGCTCATTGCTGTTTCAGTGAAAGCTTGGACCTTCCCCCAAGAGACTCTGGAGATACAGTGGCTCCTTCTGCAGCATCTCGGTGCAGAGGCAGAGCGCGGTCCCTCCTGCTCTGCCCAGGGGCACCCCAGGGGTGAGCCTGACCCTGGACAGATAAGAGGTGCTCGCACTGATGCTCTGCAACTCTCCTCTCTCACTGGAAATTGTTTGTGAGGTATTTAATTTATAATTCAGATTGTTTGCAGAGATGCTGTAAGGCTGAAGGAAAGCCAACAGTTTAATTTACATCCAGCTGTTTGTTTCGCCTTGCATCTCAGCACAGCTTTTGACCCTTCATGTGTAAACTCCAACTTCCATCGGCAGGTTTTAGTCATTCCAGGACTTTGGTGGAGTTATGATGTGCACGAACGCTTGCAAGCCTGAGGTCTCAGCTTGAAATCTCTTCAGTGCAGTTTGGAAGGTCAAGACACTAAAATACTTAGATCAAAAAATGTTAATGTTTTAAGTACTCACATTAACATAGAAGACCTTTGCACCTGTCTGATTTAAAAAATTAATTACAATAGTTATTTTGCCTATAGTATTTTCCAAAGTAGAGACCCCCTGAGAACTACCCGACAAAATTTCCATGAGCCTTTCTTCTGTGTCCATTTTTATTGCCATGTTTGCTGTTACAGATGGTGCTTCTTTTTAACGCTTAATTAATTAATCGGTGATTTGGAAAAAAAAATAAAATGGAAGATAGAAGTTAATAATAGATCTAAAGAATGAAAGAGAACGGTGCAAGTAACGTTTAGTATTTGGTTGAAAAGATCAAATCCGTTATTCAGAGGACAGACCCATTCTTCTAAAGGCGAGCTGAAAACACACACAATACGTATCCTGTCACTTTATGGTTAGAGAACTTGCGGGATATAATGTTGCCATATCAAAACCAGTAAAAATACTGCTTTTTCCTGTTTATTTTTTAACAGAGCTTGTCTCCTTTCCCCCTGTTTCATGTTCTTCTGCTTGCAAGCATCCTCTGCAAAGAGTGCTCTCATGTTGAGAGAAAAGTCTTCTTAAAATACCATATTTTTATGGTTGATGACCGTAATACCTGAAAACACACTACCATGTGTGTTTGCACAAAAATCATAAAAAAGTGAGGAATAATTGGAATGTTGTAAAAGAAGAATTGGAAACGTTTTAGAAAAATTACTTAGCAGAGCCAGTAAAGCATCTCTGTGCTTTCCAGGTGAAGAATCAAAATATTTTATCTAGACTTTTGTCAACCTGAGGAAAAGTCATTTCCTAGATAACACACAAGAGGGAAAAATATGAAAATTGAAAGTGTATTTCAGAGGTCAGTATTCACTGGTTAGTTGAAAAGAAAGTCATCAGCCAATTTAAAAAAAAAAAAAAGAAAAAATAACTTTTTCCTTAAGTAAGGAGGTATTTGTCTCTGGTTTGTATCCAGCATAACTCCACAGATGTTGCTGGAGTCCAAGCAGGATCCAGAGCTTGTTTCCAATTTTGCAGGTGACTGTTGCATATGGTAAAGTGAGTCAGGAGCACGCCTCACCTCTGCGCCACGCTAATGCGAGCCTTGGAAACAGGACACATTTCAGCCAGGGAAATACACCTGTTTGAATATTCACAAGGAAAGGAACAAAAGGTTTTGCAAATACTGCTGAAGTGGATGACCATATTTACTTCCAAGCATATTCCAAAAACATGTTTTGCTTTAGTCACAGTTCTTGAAAAATGGCTGACAACACTGTCGACTGAAAACCGTATAAAAGTATAACAGCCGCTTACACGGAATTAGGAAAAATTCTCCAAATTTTTTGAAAGTGTGCTGCTATCCTCTTTTGCAGTATTTTTCTACAGCAGGTAGCTCACTTCCTTGTGAGACTGTCAGCAAGATTACTATAGGATCTTCTTTATTTATTTTTAAGGCATATAAATTGCTCTACTAGAAATAAGCCTGAGACCAATGTGCATCTCACACGTACACCTCATCATCTCTACATCTCTTAAGTTATCAGAACTGTTCTCATCATCAGGAACATAAGCCTGCAGTTGTCTCAATTACAAAAAATATTCAGTTATCTATACCGAGCACCCATTTCCCAACCTCTCAGCAGTAGATGGCTTTTACAGTGGGTGGGCAATGGACAGACGTCTGATCTATTGATGATGGCTGTTTATTCACCTCTGGCTGTTTACATCTTATTTTTCAGCCTGGGACATCAATAGGCTAGTTAGCAGGGATCCAGCTTTGATGAACAAGCCCTTCTACATTTATGATTTCATGGTATTTACCTGCTTGGCTCAACACAGTAAGATGATTAAACTTTGTTCTACTTGCTTTTGTCTAAGGCAGGATTTCTGCAAAGACAGACTGTGTTTGTACCCAGACATAGGAAATACAAGAATTTCAACAAGGAATAGAAGGATTTCTCCAAAATTCCCATCAAATAGACAGCTTCAGAGAGCTCTGAGGGGAAAGAAACAGTTTATATACCAGGTATGTGTTGAGAACCCTTAATGAAGTCTTTGAAGACCGGCTGGTGACTGTCACAGGCAGCCTGACTATGCAAGGGTATTTGCAGAGAACGATCACAAGTTTTCCCTCAAACTATGTGAGATGAGATGATGACAGGTGATGGCAATTTCATGTATTATCCACAGAAAACAGAAGTATTTGCCTTCTGAATTAAAAAAACCCAAACCTTAGGGAGCTATTTTTCAATAACCTTGTCTTGCAGCATCCACCCAGGAGTAACTCACCAGCAAACACACAAGCCAATTAATTCTGGATACATTGCGAAAAAGAAATATCAGCCAACAACCTTTTTCTGGTGACAGATTTCTGCCATTTCGGTGGTATATAAAAAGAACAGCAATGCATAGCTTTGTTTCTCCAAAGCAATAGAAGGGGCCAACTCATTATACACCTTCTCCATCTTCATCCAAAGAGCAGCTGCTTGTCCTGCCCACTCTGCGTTCAGCAATGGCTAGCCATAAGCTGGAGCCAATTTGGAATAAACTCTGCTATTCAGGGCCCAAAGGCACACGTGAAACTTGGACTGCTCTTGCAACAAAAGAGCCTGTTGCAACAGAAAGGACGGAAAGGAAAAAAGCAGCATTTATTACTTTTGTCTGTTGTACAGAGAGATTCTGAAAACTTATGAGCAACATGGATTAGTCTTAGGAACTTTAAAGTTCAAGTCATTATTCATGTTCTTTTATACATTTTGTAGAGGCTCATATATTTTTTTGCAAAGCAGATGAATCTCTGTTCAAGGTTTACCCAGAGGCACAATGATCTCTGCCAGCCAGATACAGATGAGCACTCTGAGCATCAATAACATTTACCACGTCAGTTATGACTACAGAAGACAAAGTACTTATTCTAATACGGATCACAATAAAAAAGCATAGATCATAAAACTTGGTCAAGAAATTTGATCACTGAATAAGGCAATAGCTTTGAAATATATCTGTTCCACACACAATCTTAAAATCACTCCCAAGACAATTCAGGTTGCTAAATTGAAAGTCTCTGGTGAGTCCATAAAGATTAACATGGTAAGCTATGTTAAATACCATTACATGCCACTGTGATTCAGTTAAGCAGTGCAGTGAAAATTTGGTTATGATAGTGAAGGAAAACTAGACCATGATATAGATGTGTGACAAGTTTAATTTCAAATTTTTAAAAATAAATTTAAACAAATTTGCTAAAGACCATTTAACGACGTGGGAAATTAGTTTCCCTGAATTAACTCATTATTGAATCCTTTTGTTTATGAATAAAGGAACCCAACAATGCACAAGAGCTCATTGTCTGAGCTTTTTGCTACCTTTGTACTGCAAATTGTAAAAGGCTGTGTACAAACTGGTCTGTAACAGCTATTCTTTGGCCATCAAAACTGCTCAAAATAGTGGTATGGGGGGCTGTGGGTTGAGGTGTGCTCCCCCCGGAGGACCTTCCCTGGTGCCAGGCAGGGACCTCCCGGAGGAGGACAGGTCAAGGACAGGGCTCGCGGGGAGCAGGCGGGGAACAAGCCCATCGGTAGGATGCTGGCAGTAACTTCTTCGTACGCAAAAACATGAGGTTGCTCGTCTTTTGTCTCGAACTTGCTTGAAAAGATCAGGATTTCCAGCCTGTCTCTTCACATCTCCAGTCCCTCCACCAATTGCATCGTAGTCAGAGCAGGGTTTAGCATCCCGCACCAAAATGGCTTCTACCCTGCTGGAGTGCAAACTCTTGGAATGAGAGTAAACTCAGTGAGACGACTGAGGGTGTGTGTCAGGTATGTGAGCCTGAAACCCACAGAGATCAGTGCAGAGCCCTCGTTTCAATTACATGAGTGGTTCCAGTGAAGCCAGTAAGAGCTTGCATCAATCTGGGGGCCCAATACCACTCTGAAATGCCATTGTGGGAAATGTCGGGGAGAACCCTGGTAAGTCAAACGGTGTCTTGACACGAGGCAGCACAAGAGCCAACCTTCACTTACCCATTAGCGAAAACCTGAACACAACAACAGTGAGGCTGTTATATTGCAGAAAGGAGCCAAAATGACAGAGGCAACCCACTCTGAGCATCCGCATGCATCATGGCCCCGACCTGAGATACCTGCGAAGCGCCTCGTGTGTGAAGGCTGGGCTCGGTGAGAGAAGCAGAACGAGCAGCGGAGCAGAGGGAGAAGCAGGCAGGAGATGCCAGCCAAGCAACGGGAGCATTGGTAGCATCACCTATGCCCAGAAAAAGGAAAATAAATAGGCAGAAAAAGATAGAGACAAGTCACGGATGAAAAGGGTTTTGAACCATGAGCAAAGAAACTCCAACCACTTGAGCCTGGCTACATGGAGGGAATCGGCACCTTGTGCAGCCCGTATAAACGGACCTGCGTCACAAAGTCTGACTCCATCTCCAAATTTCTCTTCCTCAGAAACCTAATTTTGGCTAAATGCTGGAGTGACAAGTGTAATAAAAATAACACTATAAAATGCATGAAGAATTTCCTTTCCTAAATATCAGATTTTGAAACAAAATAAACATTAATTCTCTGCTGTCCTGCCAGTGACACTGATGTGATTCATGGCTATTCAGCTGCACAAGGCTATGTTCTTTTCTTTGAGAAAAAGAATATAAATCTTCAGATGAGCTATCAAATGGCTTTATGATTAATTCTGTGTTATCCTTGAATTTAATGCCAATGGGTGGGAGGAAAAGAGGAATATCCCACAGAAGAGGAATGGAGCATCAGACAAACTCGGAAGCTCCCCAAGGTTAATCTGAAAGAGTTTCATTCTCATCCCTCCTGCCAAACGTGATGCTTCGGGGCTGACGTTGGCAGTTCCCCCCCCAAGTGCCCCCGGGAACTGAGCCCCAAGAGGAGCTGCCACGGGCTCTGAAAAGCACGGGGAAAATGCTGGGCTGGCGGCTGCTCCCTTTTTGCCTACTATGCCCAAATAGGTTCAGCGCAGCTCCCCATTGAAAGCCAAAGCCCTGCTTCTGCCATGTCCTGCAGGGAGAGCGTTGTTTTGTAAAGGCTGTGCAAGCTCAGGCTGTGTCTGCCTGGCGCCCGAGAATACCCAGAGGTGTCTCACGAAAGGCTGAACAATTGCCTCTTTCATGGCCTGCAGACATCTAGTAGGATTTTCCTAATTGCAATTTCAATAGGCATGGAAAATTCTTTTTATTTGGTATGAGTTTAAAATTAAAGAAAAGAAATGAAGATGTGCCTATGTGTCTGATACAGGCATGGAATTTAACTGAAAGTGGTAGAAGATTTTATATCAGTTCTTACTTGCATAGACCACAAATTAGCCACTGTCTGCTCCAGTCTCAGGAGGTTCACCTTGCTCTGATCATTAGGTTGTACCGTGTTAAGAAGCACCATGTCAAATAAAATGGATCAATAGCACTGACGGTATGTGACTCCTTGGTAAAATTCACTGATAATTTTATTTTTTAACTTCTTGTTCTTGTAAAAAGACACTGACCAGTGTGGAAAATCGTGGTTACAGGAAAAATGGGGCAAAAGGCAGCTCTGTCCCCCACCCTGTGCCCAAGGGACCTCGGGGTAGGGACCCCCCCGTCTCCAGCTGTGCACGGGAGATGTCTCTCCACTGAGCGGATGGTGTTTGTTACAATTACCATGAGGATGGGGATTTTGTTTTTCATGTTGTCACCGATATATTAGCAGCTGGATAGGGGCTGCCAACCCCTCCACCGAGCCAAGAAGCTGTCGGATCACGTTAAAGAGTATTGAATGCTACTGACAGATTATGAATGAATATTCATGGCCATTATTCTGCAGTCTGCACCCTATATAGGCATTATCTGTAAAAAAAATAAAATAAAATAAATCTGAGCTGATCCCTCAAGCTTGAGTCACAAAATCTTTCCAAAGTAAAATGTGGTTAAAAGTAACCGAGGTGGAAGACTGTGTTGTCCTTGGCACAGCTTGCTGCTTCCTCGGGCATCTCTGGTCCCCAGCAGTGTAAAACACCCAAGTTCCCCAGGGAGAGGCTGCAGATGGGTGTTGCAGACAGAGCTGTTGTACTAGAAGAGGTAGTTCCACATTTCTGGGTATTAAAAGAAGAGTAGTGCTCGGGGCCCTTCGACTTGGTTTCACAGCAGGAGGAGCAGCTGCCCCCCCGGGGCGACCGCCACAGCTTTCAGACCTATGACCCCAGCGAGCTTTTAAGAAACTTCTGGGAATTTTCTCAGAAAGTTCAGGCTTTTTATTTGTCATGACTCAGAAACCAACAGAAATCAAGGTCAAAGCATGAATGGCCAAGACCTTCTACAGTTTAAATTGGCGTCTTTTGCTGTCTGGGCTCTGGAAAAGAGACTGAACAATACAATGGGAAAATTGCTGATGCCACAAATTATTTGAAACCAGCCGAAGGTCAAAAAACCAAATAGACTGTGAGGACATTTAGTGGGTACCAAACCAGTTACAGAATCACAGAATCACAGAATCAGTACGGTTGGAAAAGACCTGTAAGATCATCGAGTCCAACCTGGGGGGGGGGGGGGGGGGGGGAACAAAAAAAAAAAAAAAAAAAAAACCACACAACACAACCACAAAACCCACGCCACACAACAACAATAACAAGCCACAACCCACCCAACACCACACAGCACCATGTCCATCAAGCTACATCCCACAATGCCACATCCACACGCTCCTTGAATACCTCCAGGGAGGGTGACTCTACCACCTCCCTGGGCAGCCTATTCCAGTGTTTCACCACTCTCTCAGTGAAGAACTTTTTCCTAATGTCTAGCCTGAACCTCCCCTGTCGCAACTTGAGGCCATTTCCTCTAGTCCTGTCACTAGTCACTTGGGAGAAGAGACCAACACCCACCTCTCTGCAACCCCCTTTCAGGTAGTTGTAGAGAGTAGTTGTAGTTCAGGTCAATTGGCAGGATGATTGTGGAGGAATCCACATCTTGCCAAAAACACATTAGTATAAATTTTGGAAGATTTCTTGCAGTCATGTAGGGATTATACCTGGGAATCATTTGTAAGAGCAAGCTCATTTGCTCACTGCCTGGTATCGCTCATTACAAGTGCTAGGCAGCATAAAAACAGAGTAGAGATTAAACAATACAAAGGATACCTTAGTATCTTACCTATTGTAGAGTCTGTCCCAACCTACATTTGTATTTGTCTCAACTAGAGTGAACTTACTTGGAAAACTATTTCTCACTACCTCAAAAGAGTTGGGCAGACTTAGAAAGTCATCCGTGTCAATATTCAGTTAACACATGACAAATCAAAAAGATGGGATAGTTGAATTCAAGAGGAAATAAGTAAGAGGGTATCCTGTAGAGATTTATGGAATTACAAAGAGAAGAGTAAGAGACATTAAACCTGACACTTGATCTGTCTTGCTATATATAACACACCAACAATATCTAACACAAAATTAATTTTACTTTTGACTTATTTTGTTTTGATCAAGAAAAAGCCTTTCATAAAGTAAAGCATGCCATCCTATAATGACAGCATTTAAGACATCCAGGGAGAAGGACCTGACAGAAGTCATCCCTGCGAGCCCATGGGTGATGATGCCAGGGCTCGTGCCTCCCACCTCCAGCACACCTCCTGTTTCCTGGGTATGTACATGGCCGGGTCCCATGGTCAGGTGCTTTGAAGCAGGGTACCACCGAGGTCATGGGCTCCAGAGGATTAAATAAATAAATAAATAAATAAAAAAGCAGCACTGCTCCTAGCAAAGAAAATATCCAAACATGCTATGTCAGGTTAAAGCAAATAAAGAAGATGATAGACCTTCATTCACCACAGTAAAATTCAATGATTAACTATTTGGGTTTTTAAGAATTAATCCTAACTAAGAGGTTTTTCTCCACAACACCTGAGCTGATGATCAGAAGAGACAGAAAGAATAACGTACAAATATGGACCATTACCCAGAAAAGAGTGCCTGGTCTCCAGGTGTGGCAGGAGCTGGAAACCAAGAGTGGGTTGGCCCGTGCGGGCAGATCAAGCAATGTCTATGTCTTCATATTGATTAACTTGCTACGCTACAAAGTGGTAATGATACGGACACTTCTCTGCGATTCGGAAACACTTCTTACAAGGCTAGGGTCAATGGACTGGAGCATGAGTATGTTGTGCATGCATATAAACAAATGAGCAGAAGGTGGCTTTAAAACGGGCCAGAACTGAGCGGAAACAGTCGGTGCAGTTCTATGCAGCAGTCAAGAAAACTCACATGGTCTTTGAATGCAAAAGGAGAACAAACACAAGAGCAAAACTCCTGTGTTTTCCAAAAAGAGCTCCTCTAGGCTGCTGTACCACCTACAACATTTAGAAACGCAACGTTTAGGAAAGTCCCAAGGGCATCAGAGGACAAGAAGAATAAAGAAAATGTTCCACTTTCATCAATTTTCAGCTAGGAGGTGTCAGCAACATATCTGCCATATCTTCCCCATCCATTGGGGGAAAGGAAGCTTTAGGTCGATAAAAGACGTGGCTCTTTAAATTCTATTTGTGCTTTTGAAAAATCTCCACAAAAGTTTAAATAAAAAAGGAGAGAAGACGTGGCTGGTAAACTCAGGAGTGACACACATGAAAAGCAAAGACAGCCTCGCATAAATAATAGCTAGAATTTATCATGGAGGCGGTCAAAGAGCAATGGTATCAGTGAGCGCATACTTTCACTTGACAGTTTGAAGATCAAATACACCATGAGGTGAAGGTTTACTGGAGAAGGCACACGTATAGGAAAGCTGCAGGAAGGGGGTACACTGTCCTTCAGGGTTCCAGGCAGAATCCAGCCACACACTTCTCCATCCATTCCTTTGAAAATTATTCTTTCAGTCAAAGAATGTGAAATAGAAATTAGTGACCATGCTACAAACTGCTAACACGTGAATTAGAATTACTTAAAACATCATTAAATTATGTTGTAATGTTTATTCCATTTTGCTTATGATATCATTTTTCTGTTACAGTCACAGAAATAAATTATTTCATTTCTTCAGCCTGCACTCCAGATAAAACATATATAACATATATATGTTAATCAGCTCCGCCGCTGCCCATGCCATTACCATCCCTATTCATTTGCTTCCTGTTGTCATTCTTGATTACACATTTTTAGAACAGATTACTGTAATAACAGGGGGCGGGCAGGCAGTTCCCCTGCTATGAGTGTCCTTGGATCAATCTTCGGATCACAGGTGAAATGTATTTTGCTAATAAATTGCCAGTCTGCTGTATGTTTTCTGTAACTTTTCAGTTTGGGAAATCAATTAATAATAGTGATTCCAAGGAGAGGTGCTTTGAAAACAACATAAAGAAACACTATCAAAAGAGTAAATGAAATACAGCACCGGTACTACTTGAAACAGCAAACCGAGGAATTGAGTGTTTTTTCTGTGTCTCCTAATTCGGCACCTTTGAACATAAAACTCTGCTCAGCCTCAAAGCCAGAGATCTCAAGTGATGTGCTCGTGACACCAGCCTTTTCCTGCTGCTTCATTCTGGGACTGTTTGTTTGGGTTGGCTGTTTCGTTTGCTGTTGATTTCTTTGAGTTTTAAAACCATCCTGAGCAAATTGTCCTCCCGAGTGAGTCTCCTAATACAGAGCTACGCCATACTCTGTGTGTGCAGGTCTGTACAGACATACAGACGAGCCAACATTGTTGCTGAAATGGCTGTTCCTTTCTGCAATTCTTTTCAGCAGAACTAAAAAAAGACGCTGTATATTGAATGCAATACTGATGGATTACAAATACATCGCAGGTACTATTCACAACGCGGCATATGTAGCTGCCTTCTTTGAAACAGAGTAATTTTGGGCTTTTGATCATGTACACCCTGTCAAAATACCACAAAAGTCTGTACCTCACCAGAAAAGTCAACTAGCAGCCCTCCCCATCTGCCATTTATGTGTGAATTGGTACTCCTACGTTTTATCAGAAAGCCATCGATTAATTACAAAACCCAAGACCAACGCACCATTACCCAAAAGGCATTGTTACACCTGGATTTCCCTGTTCCTCTTGACCAGCCTTCGAAGACGACCTCTTGCCATTTCTGCCACTGAGCAAATATGCAGCTGCTCCCCATGTGAACAAGGACTGTAGGACCCAAACTGCACAAGAAGTTTCCTCAGCCTTGGGGAGCCTGGCTGCAGCCAGATTCCATTTGCACAGAGCTCGCCTTGGCTTCAGAGGCATCTCAGCCTTTTCAGTTGTTGAGGTTGGAGCGATAAGAGACTTAATAAACATCGGGATGACTCGATGCTTTCCATCAGCTGAAACAAAATGGGATAGGAGCCAGTAGGAGCTGGTAATTAGAGTATAAACTCAAACTCAATAACAAAGGACAGCAGCAGAAAACCCTAGATAGATAAAGCTGGAATAAGAGAATAGGTTGTTTCATCTTCTCATTTCTTTTATTCACCTAGTAGAAAATTACTCCCTCTCTCAAAAAAGTCCCTCAAACTTCCATTTTCGGAGGTGTGGGTCATGGGGAGAACAGACCCCTTACATCCTTCTGAGGTCTAGCAACCACCGGGTTATGTCAAGAACTTCTCGCCACAAGCCACCGCACGGACACAGGCAAATGCTCCAGGTGGGACCATGGTTACCCATCTGCTGAGGAGCCGTGGCACCTCTGGACACAACAGCACAGAGCAGCCTCGTCTCCCTGGCCAGCAGAGGAGTGTCCTAAGGCACCGTCCAGACCTGCAAGGGCTGAGCCAGGGCAAATACTGGGACTCTGTGTGCTGAAGTGAGAGCTTATCATCCACCGAACGAGAGAGCTAGCTGGATTTCACAGTTAAGTGACCATTAAGGCATGCTGCAGGAAGATTTTGACTAACCATCAATCCAGTAAAGACTGTGGTGGCAGTACCACACTTTTATGCAAAGGGCTCTTCATCTGAAGCTTTCCAGTTCCCCCAGCATTACTGCAAGCTCAGCGGCCAGCTCAGCCCAGCAGCCTCCATGCAAGCCTGGCCAGCTTGGAGAGGCACCCCTGGACACAACATCTCCCCTCTCCATTTCAACTTTTGAGGCTACAGGGAATCACAGAAACACTACAGTTGGAAAAGACCTGTAAGATCATCAAGCCTAACCACCAACCCAACACCACCATGCCCACTAAACCATGTCCCACAGTGCCACGTCCACACGTTCCTTGAACACCTCCAGTGATGGTGACTCCACCACCTCCCTGGGCAGCCTGTCCCAATGCTTCACCACTCTCTCAAGAAAGACATTTTTCCTAATATCCAGCCTGAACCTCCCCTGGCACAACTTGAGGCCATTCCCTCTTGTCCTATCACCTGTCACTTGGGAGAAGAGACCAACACCCACCTCACCACAACCCCCTTTCAGGCAGTTGCAGAGAGCGATGAGGTCTCCCCTCAGCCTCCTCTTCTCCAGACTGAACACCCCCAGCTCCCTCAGCCGCTCCTCATCAGACTTGTGCTCCAGACCCCTCACCAGCTCCGTCGCCCTTCTCTGGACACGCTCCAGCACCTCAGTGTCCTTCTTGGAGTGAGGGGCCCAAAACTGAAGACAGCATTCGAGGTGCGGCCTCACCAGCGCCGAGTACAGGGGCACGATCCCCTCCCTACTCCTGCTGGCCACACCATTTCTGATACAGGCCAGGATGGCGTTGGCCTTCTTGGCCACCTGGGCACACTGACGGCTCACATTCAGCCGGCTGTCGACCAACACCCCCAGGTCCTTTTCCGCCGGGCAGCTTTCCAGCCACTCGTCCCCACGCCTGGAGTGTTGCACGGGGTTGTTGTGACCCAAGTGCAGGACCCGGCACTTGGCCTTGTTGAACCTCACACAATTGGCCTGGGCCCATGGATCCAGCCTGTCCAGATCCCTCTGCAGAGCCTTCCTGCCCGCCAGCAGATCAACACACCCACCCAAACTCCTCTGCAAACTTGCTGAGGGAGCACTCTATCCCCTCGTCCAGATCGTCGATAAATGTGTTAAACAAGACCGGCCCTAAAACTGAGCCCTGGGGGACTCCACTTGTGACTGGCCACCAACTGGATTTAACTCCATTCACCACATCTTAAAGGTCTTGCCAAGTGAGCTTTGCAGTGAACTCTAATAACAGAATCCTAATGCATAAAATATTTTCTACTCAAATATAAGAAATGCATCCCAATTTCAGCTATGCATAGCAGAAGCAACCTGCTGGAAAAGCCCTACGCTGGAAGGAGGGCACGGCAGGACACAGCAGTGGAGCAGGCGTCTCATCGAGCAGCGCTAGCGGCAAGTTGCATCTCCTGCAGCTCCTCTTGCAGCTCCACACACCCTATGGGGTGGGGACTGCACCGTCCCCACGGCTGACACTTTGTAGTGACCTCACAGTGATTTCCTTCATTTCAAACACAATGCAATAAACCCCCAAGTGTCTGCAAGAACAACTCAGTAGCATATTCATTAAAGAGGTTTACTTCAATTAATGACTTTCTTTCAATAATTACTTCACTTGTTTTGAATTAGAAACTGTGAATCCACTGATAAATTGACTGATTGGAAAGATTTATTCTCACTGTAGCTTCTGCAATGTGGTTTTCGTGCAGCAATGCATCTTGGTGATTTACGCCTGGCACTCAGCAGCGCCTGCAGCCAGCGGGGAGAAGCCAGCTCCCCCAGCCCCGGGAGGGCAGCCGCAGCAGCACGGCAGAGCAAGCGCTGCTCGAGGCACGAGGCTCACCCGCTGCAGCTCCACTGGTGCTCCCTTCTCTTTTTCCTCGCTGTCCCCACAAGCACAGTGCAGGGCACGGACCAGCACCGTGGTGCGGGGCACTGCAAGTGCTTTGCCTGCAAGTGCCCGAGTGCCCAGTGTTGCATGTGGGTGAAACACGGTCATGCTCCAAAAATAGCCTCTATGTGGCCGAGGTCAAGGCCTCTCACGTTTTCCAAAGGGTTAATTATTCATATCTAATTAATTTAAATATTAATCTAAATACTGCCCCAGGCTGCCCCGAGAAGTGGTAGATGCCCCATCCCTGGAAACATTCAAAGTCAGGTTGGACGGGGCTCTGACCAACCTCATCTAGTGGAAGATGTCCCTGCTCATGGCAGGGGGTTGGACTAGGTGATCTTTAAAGGTCCCTCCAGCCCAAACCATTCTGTGGTTCTATGAATTTCTCAGCCCATTTCACCCTTGTAGATGAATCTGCTGGATGATCCAGATTTGCCTCATCCTGTGGCAGCTATTGGGATGGCTGGGAGATGCCTGCCAGTGCTTCCCGTTGCAAGACTCCATGATCATTATTTAATTCCCTTTTCAAGCACAATTTTTGGAAACAAACTTTTCCACAATCCTTATTTGCCTCTGCTGCTTCACTACATTTCACTGTGCTTTTTTTCTAGATCTTTTTGCTTGAAAACGGAAAGCGTCTTAGAGCAGTAGCAGAGCTGCAGTATCTCTGTCCTGGTGCGGGGATGTGAAAGCAGCGTGGGGCATTGGGAGAGCGGGCGTCTCACTGCACCCACGCTCAGCCCCAGCTGGATTCGGGGTGGCTGTGGGCAGTCCAGCTGGAGGGCGTGGGGCTTAGCACCCTCTGCAGTAGCTGGGGCTTGTAGGAGAACTGTGCATAAAAATAGTACGAGCGGTTAAATACTCAATTTGTCAGTAAGAAGACCTATATTAACAAGATTCAGATTTACATCAATTTAGCCATTTGAGATTAGTATGTGTTATTACTGACTCTGTGTTCAGTGTGTTTCTATAGAGGTACATTTAATCATCTCACTGCATTTACCAACTGGAAATTTTTAAACAGATCAGACTGCTTTCCACACATTTCCAGGCAGTGTCCTACCAGTTTCTGGTAAAGGCGCACGGTTGAGGGATAAATGCCAGAAAGTGCTGTAAAGTACTGCGACCCTGTTACAGCTGTGGTTTACAGTGAATCCTTCTCCGACCGGTTCGGTACAATCCTGCTACATTGGAACAATCTCATTTGAACTGCGCTCTGGTCCATATTTATAATGAAATTGAGGGTAAGTTTCTAAGTGTATTTAATACTTTCTGAGCAGCACTTCCAGCTGGCTGCAACGGTCTCTGCAGCTCCTGACAGCAGCACTGCAAGCAGTAAGCATTGCAGTTCCCCATGGCTTAGCACGCTGCCTGGTTGCTGCTGCACAGCACTCTGCTGGGGTATTCCTCTGCTCCGTGCATCCCCCAGGGACGTGCTTTAACACCTCTCCAGCCTCAGCCCATCTCTACTGCGCCGTGCGTGTCGTCCGCTGCAGCATGGGAGCCTCGTTGCATGAGGATTTCCCACACTGTTCCAGATGAGCATCACATCAGCGAGGCTGATCCCTAATGAAACAGCTTTACCCCTTAAGACATTCGTTGTTACATTAAAAACATGTCATGCCATATAAGTGGCACGCGTGGCCACATGTGTGCATGCAAAAGAGCCTTTTAAAAATCTCTTTTTAAACTTCTCCCATTTCTTAAGTTATCCCAAACCTTGTCTGATCTGCCTCTTTGCATTTTCCCTTTTCTCCCCCCAATATTTGCAGGCAATATTATTATACGCCAGCTTCCATGACAGGAGAAATAAAATCCTGACATAGAATATTTTCATGGAGCTTTTTTCAGGTTAAATGTAAGCAGATTTGGTACGGGGAAGCTAATCCTTTCAAAGCATATTTAGCTGTCTCCCCAAGGAGCAGATCAAGTGGTGCGTATTTCAGAGCTCACCAATCACATTAAAAAACATTTCATTCCACTGCAAATATCCCGAATGCTTCCCCGTATCAAATGGGAGCCTACACAGGAATTTTGGGCGCTTTCCCCCTCCTTACCAGCGTCACGGGTGAGCGAAGCCCATGGGAGCTGCTGGACAGGGCAGGGGCACAGCACAGGGTGTGAGTGCGCTGCCCAAACCCCATGGGGAAATGGAAAAGAAAGGCAGAATCCTGCCTTGCCCGTCTAGACCGATCATTCGTGTGATCAGTTAAACAATCTGTTGAACTATTGAGAGGAAAGACCTTGCAGTAATTCATTTACTACTCTAAGCTAGCCGTTTATCGCCAAACCGCTTGCAAACTCCTCAGGTATAGACACATTTTACTTTACTCAGAAAAGTGGGGGGTTTTAAATCTGTTTCACCGTTTGCTTGCTTATTCACAGGTTTTTTATGACTTCATCAGTTTAGAAACAGAAATACCTGAACATAAGACCTTCCAACCTGAAATCAGTTTTAGGGGGCATGTCCTGATATCTCAGGATATCTGCATATTCACAGCTGTAGCAGCACAACATTTTTGTTAATTTAAGTATTTAGTATGGTTTAGTTATAAGAGACATATAAAGGTTTATCATGGCCATTTGGCCCTTTTCTGCTGGTTTGCTGAAGGCACAGGATGAGGCGCTATCCGCGAGCTTTAAATCCTCGCAATGCGCTCCTCTGGGGTGGACCTGGCTTTGACCTCGTGGGGAAAGAGTTCTCTGCCTCCTGGGAGCCCTTCATCGCTCTACTGCCTTTTCAATGCGGGTCCACCTAGACTTGGGTGGAGAGCTGTTTGTCCGGGGGCAAGGGGTATGTTTTAATTTTTCATTTCCCACAGGATCTGGAAGGTGATTGAGGGCTTTTTCTTGAATGTTCACTTTTATTGAACCAAAACGCCCAACACCACGATCATGCAGGTGAACCTGTGCCTCTCAGCAGGGTCACGCTGCTGCCTGTGCCACCGCTGCGTAGCATAGAGCACCACTTCTGCTACGGGAGCTGGAAACCAGGTTGAAGAGGGAGCACTGCCAGCAACTGAAACTGGGGGTTTTTCATAATTAAATGTCCTGGAAAAGTGATGGGCCTCCATGGGTGGTATGGAGAAACAGAGCAGAGTACGGAGCCCAGACGCATCTGTCCGCACTCAGACGATGCTCTGGAGGACTTTGCTGGTCAGTAAATGGAAAGGGCAAATTACTCCCCAAATACGGTCCAGTATTCCGGTACAAAAAAAGCCAAGTCTTGATCTCTTTTCTCATCGAACCACATTAGAAGATTAGTAAGGAAGATGTGATCTTCAGGAAAAGGGCATACAGGATTTCTATTAAGAAGTCTCTAAGACTAACCAGATCAGAAATACCAGCCGTAATAAAATATCTTTCTGTGATCCTCACAACTGAGATGAAAACCTTCAAGCAGCCCACAAGATTAAGGAAATTACTTCCATAAAGCATAATCTGTTACCCTTTCTGGACCTGGCTAAGCCACACAGTCAATCAGGGAAGAATATTTTCTCCTACTAAGAAAAAAATGTTTTTGCAGTGACACTTCTTTCCAAAAATGAGAATTTTTAGCGATAACAAAATCCAATTTTCTTTGACCTGGCTTCTGCAGGACAGCAACTACCAGCTGAATGTTGTAAACCACTTCTCAAACCTCCCAAGCCCGGGGTTAGCTCAATCCCTGCCTCCTGGTTTCTGTTGCAGGGTGGAGGAGTGAGTCCCTCTCCCAGCATTTGGATACCCATGTCCTGCTCATGCCACTCACGCCACGGTAGATAGCGCCATGCTGAGCGTGCATTAGATCACAAACCCTACACTTTCTGACCAGCTACAGAGAAAAACTTTTTCTGGCATGAAGCAAACTCCATTTAGATTTGGCTGAAAGAGCTAATGTAAGAAATCTACCCGGAGATGCTTTCAGGTGACCTCAAACCAGATCGTGCTTTCCACTTTAGCCACGTGTGTGTGAGGTGTCAAGAGCCTTCTCCAAGGCACCACTTTTCACCAAGACCTGCCCCTGGGCATCGGCCACTGCCTGTGAGCCGAGCGGCTGCCACCGCTGCCCTCACGCTTTGGTTTTCGCAGGGAAAGGGCCAGAACTGGAGCAGGAGGGAAAACAAACCAGGAGAGTCCATTACGATCATAGTTCAAATATTTCTTCTGAAGGTTATTAGAAAGATTAATGCCTGTGCACCAACTTCTTGAATTAGTACCCAAGTTAACTGAGGACTGGATAATTGTCCAATTTCTATATACATAGTTAAGTATATATATTATGTGAATGAATAATAATAGAATAATATTTCTTCTGTTCCTAACCAGCAAACTTGCTGTTAATGCAGTTTTAATGTAAAATGCCACTTACAAAAGTGTCAGCTGATTAAGCTGCCTGCCTGCCCACACCGCTGCCCACCAGGAGAGCAGGCTGTGCCGGCCCCGCTGCCGCGGCTGCACCCCGCTTCCTCCCCACCACGGCCGCGGTGGGAGAGATGCAGGAAGGCAGCAGGAGCGCTCGGGGAGAGGGGGTCGGGACTGCCGCCGGTCAAAATTTAGATTTTGAATGTACCTTTCATCCACATCTGGAAATGGCTGACTTTAGGCTTGGATTTGGTGGGGCTCCAAAGCCTGCCATAAAATTTGGTGGCCTAGAGGGGGATTTTCAGAGCGGAGCACCACAGCCCCAGGTTTTGCAGATCCGCTTTGCCTCACCCTTCTTGCAAACTCCCATTTCAACCAGAATGGCATGGTTTCAAACATCTCTGCTGTCAGGTTTTGATGTTTCTAAATTATTGCAGCAAAGTCAACCAAGAGAGAGTTTCGGGCACGGAACAGCAGCCTGAATCCACAAAGCCAAGCGGGAAGGAGCTGGCCCCATCCAGCACAGGGCATGCCTCTGGTTGAGACGCTGCCAGCATTAAAGGCAAATTAAAAGGACATTAGGAGGAATCTCAAGATTTTCAACAAAAGGTTATGGAGGAGTGATGCAGGGCAAACAGCTTCACTTAATATACACTTACAAGTATTGCAGAGGGATGTAAGCATCAATCTGACAAAATTATCACAGGAGTAAAAGACTCCGGGGAGCCAGCTCAGCTAGAAAGGAGAACATTTGATAGGAGCAATGCAGACGGTAATGGAGTTTTTGCGTCGCTAAGTGACACGATGTCAATAAAAGTAGGCATTACAGGAGAGTAATGCAGATTTTAACATCCGAAGTGCTGGAAAACCCTGGCCTGGCCCATGGGGATGCTCCTCCCGTCTGGTGCTGCGGGAGTTCGTGGTACCAACCTCCACAGAAAGACAGGGGAGGCGGAGAGATGAACCTGCGCCAAGGAGGCTTTCCATTTATGCTAGGGCAGAAAAAAGAAATACTAATAATTCAAGGAGATGAGAGAGGCTAACAGGCAACAGCTGCGTGCACAGAGAGCAGGGTCTTGGCTCGTCCCTTTGCTGTGTCAGGGACAAGGAAACTGAAATTTCCAACTGGAAACCACAGTCCAACAGAAATGAGAAGTAGCATCTTAAAACCAGGGAGTTTTTTCCCGGGAAGCTGGCGCTTTCCCACCCTGAGCGAGCGTGGAGAGGAGCAGGGGCAGGAGCTGCGGGAAGGGGCACGTCTCCATCGCTCCCCACTTGACCTCCCTGGTTAATTGGTCATAACGGTGGCTATTTCTTGTCTGGAATAAACGAGGTGTCACTTTTCTGGGACAGTGCTGTGGAAGCAGCTGTGCGCTCACCCTCCCAGCATCAGCCAGAAAAAAATAGCTCCGAAAGCGCTACAAGGAAGGAGTCTAAAACCAAAATTTAATTTGCCTTGTACCTCCAACATCCTCCTTGAACAGCTGTAAACTTCTCCCCGAGCATCCTTTGATTTGGCATTTAACTATGTCCAAGCCAGGCAGCCCAAAAGACCACCAGAGTCAGTGACTACAAATGGCCCAGAGGCATTTGAGATGCGCCAGCAGAGACCTGCGGGAGGTGGCAGGGTTTTGTCAGAGCTCCCACACAGGGAAGGGCAGAGGAGGATGCCTTAATGCCACATTTAGTCCATACCTTCTGAACAATGAATTCTCCCTTGCTCGCCAGAGATGTGAAATCTACACCAGTTATGTTTGCAAATATAATTCATCGTTCTCAGCACACCATTTCTGAGGCTGTTCAAGCAGATGTTAACTACAGCAGCATGAGGGATATGTTCAGGCAATAACACAGGAGATGGCGGATCCCTCCTCTACACGGCACGTTGCAGTAAAACACCCTCAGCATCGCAGCGAAGGGGATGCCGCCCTGGGGCGGCTCTCCCGGGGCACCAGCACATCGCCCAGGGGAAATGGGATGGGGCTGGCTGGCTAAAACTTCAGAAGGGCCCTGCGAGGGCACCCGGTGCGCACGCGGGAAACGCAGACTTCCCCAGTTAACACGGCAGCGAGCAGTTTTTTGGCTAGAGCTCACTCTCTCTCAAAGAACAAAAGTAGCTTAAATGGCAAGTCTAGAAAGACCTTGCTCATTAAACAGGTTTATTATTTCCTGAGCTCTGTTTAATCATCCTTTTAAAGCCTCTGTTTGCTAATTGAATGCTTCCCTTTTTATCAGGAGAAAAAGGAATGGGGAGTTGTTGGAAATGGTTGATTATACATATGTATAAGTACACTGGGTTGCTTAATGAATCTGGTAGGTGAGAAATTTATATTTACCCTAAACCAATCAGCTGCTTTATACCCATTTTCTGGAGACTTTTCACAGTTCCCTTTGCAAAAGGCCTTACGCACGAAATGGGCTCCTTGTGACTGTCAGCCGCTCGCGGTGGTTGCAGCTCACAGACGCCCGGCACCGTGCAAACACGAGCCAGGTACCAGCTGCATCCCAGGATGCGTGCATCCATGCAGGTGACAGACAGTGGGATGGAGACGACTGCAGCGAGCCACAAACGTATGGCAGCAGCAGGATATCCTGCACCAATGTGGCTGGGACATTTCTCTGTGTCTGAGGTTTGACACTTGCAGCCTTGTGCTATATTTAAACTTCTGCTATAGGGAGCTCACTTCGTCTCTGTCTCTAATAAGACGTAGGTAGCAAATGTCACTGGGGACTGAATGAAAAAAATCCACAAATATTTGGCAAATACACCCATAACGTTTAGAAGTAATGTGCTCTGACTGTGTTCTTTCCCTGTTTTACTTGCTCCAAGAATATTTGCATTAATTCATCTATACAACTCTTTGCAAAAAAACTAACTCCAGAAGTTCCATGTGTAATAGTTGCTGGAAAAGAGAATTTAAGGTCATTTACACCAGTGCTGCCATCAAAAACGTGCTCTCCGCTCCAAACAGCAGCAGCTCCATAACTCTTGACAGCTACTCAGCTCCCCCTGCGACAGCCAAGAGAGGGAAACCAAACCCAACGCCTGCGCGACTGCCGCTTTGAGAGCTACTGAAGACATTCATAGGATGGTCATGAAACACCCGATGAGATGCGAGCTGAGCTGCAGTAGCGCGTGTGCAGGGAGGGCAACGCGGGCACGACAGGCACCCACCGAGCCAGGGCGAACCCCCCCAGCACCCAGGCACCCTGCCCTGCCCCTGCCCCAGCCCAACCTCCTCCAGCAGGTCTTGCCTTGAACCAGGGAAGGAAAATACTTTTCCAGCATATCATGGAAGACAAATTAACCAAAAGCATGTCTCGCTCCAAGGAAAAGCAGCCCCACTGAAGTGCTCCTGCAGCGTACTATGACCCAGAGACAGCGTGCACGGGGCGTGCAGCTGCTGACGGAGCTGGGAGCCTGCAAAGCCCGGCTCCTGGCTCTCCACAGTGAACCCCAAGACGTAACCATGTCCTCGTGCCTTGCACCGCATTTCTTTTTTAAAGATACCAAACTCTTTTTATTGCTAAAAATGTTTTGATTGCAAATGCAATTCCCTGCCTATGTTTTTGAATATTATTAAGTAGGAAAACCAAAGCAGACACACTGCAATAAGGAGTGATATCTGGGATGTGGGACTAACTTGGAGGGACAGGCAAGCGAGCAGGGAAAGCAGCTCCTTTGGGTTAGCATCAATAATTTGCTGCTGTCAGTAGAGCGCAGCAATGAAGATGGACCTGCAGGCGCGGGCATCCCCTTGCACCACTGTCACCATGGTATGGCTTCTAAATCAAGCCCAGATATAATTAAAAAATATTATTCCTTTTCTAAGAAACGACGCCCCATATCTGGGCTGCAGATATCGGCTCAGCTGAGGGAAGTCTGCAGGATTTGCACGAGATTTACCAGCGGTGGAGAGCTGGCTTTCCTAACTAACTAGGCAGTTTTGAACAAAGTATCCCTTTTTTTATCCCCTAAGCATAAATTATCAGTTATAACACATAATTGCGGCGAGAGAGAGAGGAAAACAAAAGTTAAGTGAGCTAAACTGTAAACACAGACACTTTTGGAAAAAGATAAGTGTGAAGTAAGTGAACCAAAACTGGCTTAAACACAAGGGAGAGCGGATAATCGAGTTCAAGAATTAAAGTGAAAAAATAGGAGATGGAGTTTAGAAGGACGTCTATCGAGCAGCATACTAAAAGATCGGGAAAGTCAAGCCAAGGATAATCCGATCCCAGCAGGATTTGTGCAAAGTGCTGCTCTCCGACTACAAACACTCTGCTCAGGCCTATTTATGACCCTTACTGTTATTTCGGCTTGTTGAGAAACGCTGTCACGCTTCCCTGCGTGGTGGCGGGTTTCAGACGAGCTGTGGAAGAACGGGAACTTGTGATGGATTATGACGGCCCGACCAGATGCTTTTGGATAGTGAGATCCTGCCCTGAGCACAGGCAGGTACCCACCAGCTTCCAGCCGCCCGCCAACAGCTAGTCAAAGACCAACAAAAATTGCAGCTCCAGTCTTTAAGCTGAATTATGCATTTACTGGGGGTGCTTTGGCTTTGCAGCCTTCAGGGCGGCGTGGGCAATGGCGACTGAAAGACAGGACCAAAGAGATGTAACGGCACACCCCGCTCCTGTGTGGGTTCTGCAGGGCAGATGCCCCCCCTTCCCTGGGTTGTTTCTGCTGGTTTTGATGCCCTGCTGCAGCCAGCCGACGAGCATTCCGAGTGGAGAAGGAAGCAGAGGAGATGGTAGAGGTAATATCCATTTTTCTGCTCGTCTCCGTAAAGCAGCATGACTTCCAATTTGTTAGCGTTCATTTCCAAGCGTACTGCTTTGACAGGGCTGTACCCACAAGCTAACACATTGCAGGTGGAGCTCGTGCTGGATTGCAAAATGGTTTTACACCAGCCTGAGCTCAGCAGCCGACTACGCTACGAGCTAAGTGGTTTTTATATTTGCTGTTTTGGAGGATGGGAGCTTTGGCGTTTGGCTCTGTGTGTTTCATCACAGCAGCCACGCCAGCAAGTGCCCGGGGGAAGGCGCAGAGCCCAGCACAGGCTTTCTCCAACAGCAAGCAGCACCGCTGCTATCTGCTAAGGGGAGATGAACCAATTTAGGGGCTGAGGGCCCATGGCTGGAGCCCTGCCTGCTGCAGCCCTGCCTGCCATGCCTTCCAGCATCCAATGTTAATCTGGGATATGCATTTCCATGGGTAGAGTTCAGCCAGTTCATCACCTGGGGCTGCACTGTGTGTTACGGGGTCTTCTGCTAACGCTGCTACCAAATGACATGCTGATTTGCAAAATAATTTGCTTAAAGATGAAAAAGTCAGCCCAGAGAAAAACTTGGAAAATTCAGTGTGGCTGGGCAAAACACAGCCCAATGGCCACAGGGAAAAATGGAGAATCTCTGCTTCCGAGGGCTGGAGGGGCAGCACGTCCAGCGACCCCCGCCCTCCCGCAAACTGAACCGCAGCCTCGGCCTCCGGAGAGGGAAAAGAGGCAGTGTGGGGAAACGGACTATTTCTTAAAGAGTTTGGAAACGTATAACTGCCTCCAGCCACTGGCTTAGCAAAGAGGTGGCTCAGGCGGTGGCTGCTCACTGCTCCACGGTTTCATCTGCTGCCTCCTGCGGGGAGCAGCAGAGCCAGGAGCAAGCACACTCGCTCTGGTTAACAACATACGCTAAGGCGAGCTCTCCCAGTTACTTGGGGTTTTTCTCATTTTTCAGGCCCTGCTGATGCAGTGCCGTTGAGGCTATACCATCAGCAGTGCATCTGCCTGTCCTTCAGGCTGAACACGCACCCAAGCGCTCGCTCTCCTTCCCAGTCCCTGATTAGCTGACTTTCCGTGGCTAGATGGAAGAGAAGAGCATCTTCTCTTTAATTAAAGCCTGGGAACATTTCCCTGAATTGCTGGGAAGATGCAGGGGTGTGGTGCGAAGGTATACTGTCTATTTTCCTATTAAAAGCGTCATGTCAGAATGCAAGGAAGAACTGGAGGTATTGCATATTTCATATTAGACTACCCTTAGCAGCATGCAAGACAGCCATGAAGATTGGTTTAGAAATTATTCTGGCTGTGGAACATCAACTAAAGGTGGCTCAATTTATTATTATTTTTTTAAACTTAGGAGTAATGTCACTATATTCATATATATATATGATATATATATCATATATTCATTTGCTGTAAAGCAGGTGTCAGACTCTAGCTATAAACCCAACACATGGGTTGGGTAATTACCATTACTCACAGCAGCAGCTAAGACCATTTAATAAAGTATATATATTTAGCATAGCAGTCAGAATAAATGTTTGTTTATAGAAATAGAAATAAAAACCATGTGCAAAACCATCTGCTTCTGTCATCACTGTCAGAAGGAATTGAGTTACTACCAGCCACCGAACCATCAGCTTTACCATGGGTTTGCATCGGTGCGATTGAATTTATCAAGGGCAGCAGCCGCCATAGGTTCTCCAGTTTGTTTTGCTTTGCTTGCTTCTTTTTCATTTAATTGGGAATCAGACTGGAACTGGCTGGACTAAAAAACAATGTCTCTGACTCACTTGGACTGAAACTAGCTTTTTGCTGGGCTTCCTGCAGCAGGTTTCCCTGGCAGCCTTTGGGGATGCTCATACGGGAGTGGGGACCTCGGTGCCCCAATGTCTGCCCGCCCGCTCTGGGGCCGATCCCACAACATGCCACAGTAAAGGAATACATTGATATTTGCCCCTTCTTTAAGGTACAGGACCCATTGCTAAATACACATCAAAGAGCCACCACAAGAGAGTAAGTGAGATTCGGAATGTAATGTCTTGTCTTCCTGAGTATTACAGACAGACCGGTAGAGTAAAACATCATCTTATCTGCCTTTTCAATATAAATACATTAAAGTACCAAAATACCCATGTCTTCCTTATTTTGTCCAACGCTACCAAATACCATATGGCAAACACAATGGTTTTGTCGCCATGAAGGTTTTATCATGGAAAGATAATCACAAGCTACTTATGCAGCCCAAGAAATAGCTGACAACTCCACTGAGGGAAACAGAATTCTGTCTTCTCATAGTTAAAGCCTAACAACAAAGATTAAAGACATCCAGAAACGTGGACAGAAATCTAGAAACGTGTTTTTCATGCAATGAGAATTCCTGCCCAAAGCCCCGAGGAACAGACGTGTGACCGGCTTTGGGAGGAGCGGTGGGATGCTGCCTCGACAGAACAACCTGGATTTGTGATGGCTGGTAGTGACGGCAGCCACCGGCACTGGGATGAATAAATCAGCGCTGGGATGTAAACCCGCGGTTCCTTCTCATGAACGCGTTGCAGCTTACTTTTGGCATTCTGCATAATTTGTATTATAATTCCCAGCATATAAAGTAAACAATCTTACGGGTTTTTTGGTTTGTTTTTCCCTAGTATCTCTCCTGTGGCAAAACTTTTCTCCTAACAGAGAACAAGTGCAGAATACTTAAAGAGACCAGCAAAGCCGAGAGGAAAAAGTTGCCTTCTCTCTTCCCGATCTTCACTTTGGAGAACAACAAACACAAAACTCACGGCACAGGCGACCCCCATGCTGAGCGCGGTAGGGCACAGCCAAGGCTGCAGACCCTTGCTGTAAAGAGCAACCCCTTCTTTTAAAGGAAATATTCTGTACTGGAGAGCCTTAGGGGCAGGCTCTGAAAGCTGTCCAGCAACAGGCATTTTTGGAAAGAGCCGAGGCCATGCTCCTGCATAAGGCGGGTCCCCAGAAGAGTTGCTCTTTCACCGCATGCTCTGGTGTCACGCTGTGAAACCCAGGAAGTCTACATGGTCAAGAGAGCACCGCAGGTGCTCACTTTTCCTTTTTCTTTTAACATTTTCCTACCCACAATTGAATAAATATGTTGCTGTAAATCAGACATATGAATGACACCCAACATCAGCACCGACTATGAGATCATCAGCAGTTAAAGACTTATTTCTGCATTGACACTGTGACACACGCCAGCTTCACGCCGAGCCAAAGCATGTCCTTACCTGCATCATGTACATCAAGGCACAGGCACGTGCGTGTGAATTACTCCTACATCACATCATAGGGGCAGCCTCAGCATCTCTGTGCACGGGGCTATGGGGTGCGAGTCGAGCAGTGCCTCTAATGTTATCTCCAGTATTGCTAAACTACTTCTGCAGGATTTTTTCAAACCAATTGCATGCAAAAGCTCCTTACCCAAGTTTTATTTATTCATGCAAGGAGCCCCTACCCATCATTGACTGTCGGGAGGTGTTGAAACCGAGCTGAAGTGCCTCGGTGCAGAACCCGAGGAAAACATGACACCGCTGACCCTTTTAGCAGAGGCGGATGCGCCAGCACCGAAGCTCGGAGGGGTCGGGAACGGGCAGGAGCAGCCTGGGGAGCTCGGCTGGTGCCAGGTGCCCGGCGGCTCAGCACGAAGAATGGGTCACACTCTGCCAGGGGAGGAAGATGCCTGTTATCCAGGCAGCTTGACAGGCAGAAAATAATAGAAACAGAGGGTTCATGAAATTACCTGACGGCATTTCCAAAGTGAAATTTTAAAATCACCATGGAAAAGTGTAAGTTCTGATTTAAAACTTTTTTTTAGTGACACAGAAATTCCCCATGCAAGCCACCCTCGTCAGCCAGCTGGCGGGTATTGCACGACTCTCCTTCCTTCATCATTTTACCCGAGCCCCATGTAGCCATTCCAACACCAGCAACAAATCTCCAGAGCAAGGGATGAGGAAGACCCTTTAGCAGGTTATAATTCAGCCAGTTTGTGTTTTATCTTCTGGACTCTATTTTGGGAGTTTTGCTTAATTTTTTTAATTTAAAAAAAAATTGACAGAAAAAACGTCAGTCACGCAGTTCATGGAAACAGTGAGCAGAATATTCATGCTCTTAATTTCAGTATTGAAATTAGTAGCTTGCATTTTATTTTAAACTAAAAAGACAAAACAGATTATTTAATTGCCTAAAGCAAGTACTTTAATTTTCAAGCAGTACACTGATCTGCTTTTTCCAAAACAACCTAGGGCAATAGACATTTTGGTGTAACAATTTCAAAAGTTGACATGCTAGAAAAGTCTCTTTGTTCACCGCAACTGCAGAGACTTCAGCAACGTAAAGAGATGGCAGAGATGTGAGAGATTTAATAATTTTTAATTAGCCAATATTGGTGCAAATTGGCACTGACAAAAGTATTATCTGTAGAGTGCATCTGCCACCCGTAATTCTCCCCTGTGACAAGCCAAAGCCCCTCTCAGCGCTTCATCTGTGCTTATCTGCTCTCAACATCAGAGGCGCAGAGATAATCAGTTCTGCTTTACTGAGACCTTTCATTGCTCATCAACAACGGCAATTTATTACTCAGTCAACCAATACCCACCTAAGTGATTGCAATACAAAGAAATTAACTTTACTTTAGGTCAGCAGCCTTACGTCGCTGCAGGGTGTCAGCGGAGCAGCCCTGGAGTGGCTGCAGAAGGCAGCAGCCCGACCTCGGCTCTCCCCGTGCCCACGCGAGAGGCTCAAAGCACCATCTCAAAACACACGCAGGCTGCCGGGCGTTTTGCAGCTCAGACGGCGGAGGTGCGCACCACAAACACAGATCCTGCTCCAAAGCCGCCAGAGAGTCAGTGGAAAGGCTCAGTGGTGAGTTTAGACATGCTGAGCATCCAGGTTGCCTTGCAAAGGCAAATGCAAAGCAGCCCTCTCTCTCATTGCCCACAGCCTGCAGCACCACCGTCCCAGGAGGTCATCGGGACAACCGGAAAGTTATCTCGGGGGCAAAAGTTACAGCATCCTTTATAACCGACTGCTTTGAGGCCAGAATAATACATGGAGATTACCAGGGCTGAGAACAACGTCCGCTTAGAATCACAGAATCATTTAGGTTGGAAAAGGCCTTTAAGATCATCAAGTCCAACCGTAAACCCAACCCTGCCAAGTCCACCACTAACCGTGTCCCTGAGTGCCTCATCCACACATCTGTTAAATACCTCCAGGGATGGGGACTCCACCACCTCCCTGGGCAGCCTCTTCCAGTGTCTGACAACCCTTTCGGTGAAGAAGTTTTTCCTAATATCCAATCGAAACCTCCCCCTTGAAAAGCAGCAGAGGGTGAGGGTTTGCTTTGTACCATTTTTGCAGACACCACGCGGATACTCAGTGACCCAAAGCAGCAAGCAGGCCAGCCCCACCATCGCCGCAGGCAGTTATGTTGCCCAGATGTCAGATAAAGGCTTGTGGGGCTCCTTTTGGCCATTCCCCAGCTCAGCATGAAGCATGCAGGCTGCCTGGGGGGTATGTTCGCCAAAAAAATCTCCAGGATAAGTATGGACCAACTACAGCATCTGTCTTATCTGTGCTGTATTCAGCTGTGCATGTTTAGAGTTACCAGCTGATTATACATTTGGTCTTGAAGAATGAGAGGGTTTCAGTGCTGCAAATTATCTCTTCCTTCCTGTAAGGAGGCCAAACACTCATGAAACCTGTGGCTTTTCCGACAGAGAAAAGAGAAGAAGTTACAGAATTAAACACCATAAGGATCTCTCATAAGACAGGACCCCAACCCAGGAGACTGGTGCTGCAGATGACAAGCAATAACTGCCCCCACTACTCACTTCAAGCTGATTTAACACAGAGCAAACCACCTAGGGAATATATTTTTCCAGGGTTTTTTTTTTCCCCCCTCTACTGCTTCTCAGTGCGGGATGAAGGGATGGCCAGGTTTCAAAGATACACTCAAAAAGAAGAATAAGATCCAACAGAAGCAGTTCAGCAGCCAACCTACCTTTGGGCTTCTTACTGGTCCGCGGAGGACAGGAGGGACCTCCCAGAGCAGCTCATCCTGCCCGGAAAGGCTGTTTGCTGGAGGTGGTGGGCAGGAGGGCTTTCCTTGGCTGCAGACACAGCCTGGACGGCCACCAGCACTGACCGACTGTTCCTCCCTTAATGCAGTAACACCATTTCGACACTGCTCCCCCCCAGCAAACAGTCCCACGCGATTCAAGAACTGAGGTGCCTTCCTCCTGGTTATTGCCCGTCAGCACTCCTTGCTGGTTTTAGCTGCGATGCGCGTGTCGGCACCACGTGCCGCGACGCTTCTTAGGGCTGAGCAGGACCGGGACTGAAATCAAACAGATACTCCCTCTAGAAGGTATTAAATGAGGAAACGGAAGAGAAGAGAGAGCTCTCCAGTGGTCTGTAAATAATACATTTTAATTAAGGCTTGAATTTCACCTTAGGCCACTTACAAAAACTTACGAATGAATTAAACGCCTTTAATCTCCTTTAGGATTATAAGTATTAAATGGCAACAGAGTGGAAAGAAGAAACATTGCACGTTGTGCCGCCAAAACCAGCTCATTAGCATTGCTCGAGTTCTTCTAAAGTTTCTATTTTTGTTGTTTTATGTCCTTCCCAGACAAAACATCCAAACATATTTCCTTTAACCACAAGTTTTGGCACAGCCCCCTCTGCCTCTCTGTGCCGGGCACCCCGCTCCAAGCATGCTCTCCACTCTAAAGCACGACCAAGTGCTGCGGGGAGGAGGATTTCCCCCACTTTGTAACATTACAGCTACTCTGATTGTTCTCGAGAAAATGTCAGCAGCTTTTCTTTAAAAATAAAAACATACCGTTGCAATTTGTAAGAATGCAGGTTAGACATATCAGCCTCCAGCTGACTACATTTGAACTATTAAGTCAATATTTTATTCTTTTAGGAGGAAACATATCACATCTTATGGAAAATTGTTTTTAATACAAACAAAACACAGGCCTTGAAAGTCTCAGCCTACCGTGCTTACAATCACAGCCTTTTCAGATGTAGAAGGTCTTTATTAAAAATGCTCTTTAAAGTTAAATGCGTTCTTGTTTGTTCCAGGCAGAAACACTGCTTACCCGTGATGCCAGGGAAAAGCTTTTCTCTTCAAAGTAGGAAAAGGAGAAATATATAAAAAAGACATTTTGCTTCATCGGGTAAAGCCTGGTCCAAGAACACGGCAATGTAACGCTCACAGCTTGCCTTGCAGACCGCTGCACCCCGGCACGGTGCTGCGCTGCCCTACACTCATCTCCCTCTCCCTTCCTTGTCAAGTCGTTCAGCTGCTTTTTGGGCAGTTAAGGCTTGATTTAGCATCAGTAGCAGCTTGTGCTGCTCACAAAGTTGAGGGAAAGTGGTGAAGAACACAGCCTCCAAGAAGTGGCCCTTGAAGTTGTTTTATATATTTGAGGAGGACACAGCGCAGAAGTCTGAGGAAGAGTCAGTGGAGGTTCTTGTATCAGGAAGGACAATACTGGAATTTAAATCTCACCGCAACTGCGCTCTGCCATGAAAGCGACAACAGAGAGGATGTAACCGGCGAGCTGCTCTAGCTGAATGTGTAATATAAAAATTACGAACAAAAGATGACGCTATGTTAAGAATAGGTTTGATAATTCTGGGAATTGTGTAAAAGAGCTAGTTATATATAAGGAAAAAAAAACCTAAATGATTTTGATTGGTTAATCCTGAAGCGGTTTGCTTCAGAGTCAATAATGGCTAAAGAAAAACAGATTCCAACAGGCAAACGTGGAAAAATTAATTTAGAAAGATATAGACTAGTCCTTACAGCACAGCAACTCATATGTAGAGTAGAACTGGAGACTCTTCAATTCAATTGAAAAGATGTCTGAAATTTGCATCTCAAGCCAGAATGAGAACTCACAGGGACAGGCTTTTTTTCTCTCTTGATAAAGAAAAAGCTCACAAAGATGGGGGAGTGTTCAGAGCCTGCAAATAAAAAAAAAAAAGGCTAATTCAGCAAAGAAAGCTGTACCTTTTTTTTTTATCAGAAGCTAACTAAAAAAAAAAAAATTAACTCCAGAAGACATTGTGGTATATATCTTGAAAAATCGTTTTCAGAGATAAATACAGACAAATTATTCAGTTTTATAAACTGAAAGAGAAGAAAAGGGGGATGTGTTGTGATCTTCAGTGAAGATGGAGAACGGGACCAGCTGTCTAACCGCAGTATAAAAACACCACCCTTCATTTTTCTCCCCAAAGACAAACCCTGCTGAACACCTGAGTATGGAAATACAATAGATCAGAAGTGAGTTGTAAGCAAACCCAAACACTTGATATGATCACAATCCAAACATCTTTCGTGGGGAGAAACAGCAGGAAACACAACAGGCACGAAGGGTGGGGAACAAAGGGAGTGGAGCAGCTCACAGCTCCAGGCTGAAGAGGGGCAGAGCACTGATTCTTTAGGCAATTTGTAGGCAAAGAGTCCACGCGACGCATCTGGGCTTCAGAGGGGCTTTTGAGCAGGACGCCACAGCGGCAGCTGCTAGGAGAGACGGCAGTGGAGGGGGTTAGTGCATGAGTGGTGGGAAGGAAGAAGCATTACGGGAGAGAAACACCGGCATGTGCTGCAGGAGAAACTCTGGGGCTGCACAGCATCGTCTTCAAGGCTTTGCATGGCCTCCACCACGTGCTCACCGCCGATGCGCTAATGAACTCAACTCAAACCTAGGAGGCTTAAATGGCAGAAAGTGATAACCTGGCTGGTAGGATGAACAGCAATGGGAAATGTTGAACAGTAAGAAATGTGAGATCAGGCACCTGGGGACTAATTTGTGCTAAAACAAAGGCCATCATCAAGCAGAAACACGAAAGACTTAAATTTACCTTATACCTGTACGGTAACTGCATCCAATTATCATGTTTTGCTCGGATCACTGAAAAAACCTCCATAGGTATGAACTGTGGTAGGTACAAAGAAAAGCTAAGAGGCAATGGGAAAAATGAGCATCTAACCTGAGAGGCTGGAAGAAATCTGCCTTACTCCGGGTGAGTAATGGCAGGGCAGGGGCACTTGCTACCAACACACGAGGCAAACACGCACTAAAGGAGGGAACGAACAATTGTTACGTGTTTTCTATGGGTGCATTTGGACTGGAAATGAGATAAAAAAATAATATTGTCAGCATGAAAGGAGTGAAGTTTGGGAAGGCGTCAGGCATCTCTGCAGGGATGTCGGAGAACAGGGAAGAGCTGTGAAGTGAAGACCAAAGTCCCTACTACTTTGCTATTTTCCAAAGTTAAGCGTTTATGATGCAAGAGGTGAAGTCTGACTCTGCTGATGTCAGCAGGAACTTCAACAAAACCCTTTATCTACACATGAATTTAAGGTTATCAGTTATTAGGAGATTTGGATGCTTAGAAATATTTAAACCTACTGTTCTCAATGTCATGTACCTGCAGCCAAGCCAGCAACTGCAGTGGCCCATGTGCTGACACTCAGGAGTTGCGTTCCAAACACATTTTCATGCATCCACCTATTTCATTTACACAGCTACATATTTCACCTTGTATCTTGAAAAACCGGGTTAACACACACCAAAACGACAGATAGACATCTCCCCCTCCCACCCAGTAGAGGATGCTTGAGGAAAAAAAAGTCCAATTTACAGCAATTTTGACAAACTAGAAAGCATTCTGCCAGGGGTAGAGCGAGTATCCAGTTTTCTATCACGAGGTAACTTTTCACAAACTCTTCAAAAGCTAAATGCTCTACATCAGCTTCAGATCTCACCCTGCAGAAAGGTGCGAAACTCGGTCCCATTTGCGAGAGGAAGCACGTTTTCTGTGTTTCTAGTTGCTGCCCTGTTTTCCTTCCCGACGTGAAGACATTATTGAATATAACAACTTCAAGTCAAGTAAATGGCAGAAAACCATGAAAAACTGTCTGGATACAAAACAGCTCCGATACAAGTAAACTTGCCAGAAGTGTATTCATTATGAAAAGCATGTGGAGAGGCAACAATTCTGGATGTCACAGCTACTGCTGAAGAAATACAATAT
Source organism: Gavia stellata (assembly GCF_030936135.1). Lineage (NCBI taxonomy): Eukaryota > Metazoa > Chordata > Aves > Gaviiformes > Gaviidae > Gavia > Gavia stellata. The sequence goes on from NC_082602.1 coordinate 40,383,342, forward strand.
ATAGATATTTCATTGACAGTTGGAAGGATAAATCAAGTTAAATTGCTCACAGAAGCAAACCCAAAGCATCTTGCTGTGAATCTAGAAAAGTAAATTTGTAGTCTCTTGGGAACATTGCCATCATTTGTTTTCATTTCTTTGACTTCTCTTCATTTATGCTAGAGATTAGCTCTCCCAACAATGATCACAGCAATATAAAAACGGGTTCCCAGAGGAATGGGATGAAAGTAATATTTGCCAAAGTAAACCCAAGTGAAGAAATCAAAACAGGATGAACTAAGTTTTAAAAAAAAAAAAGAGCCACAAACTACTTAGGAAAGGGAAACAAAATGACTGTCACTGAACCACTAAACTTCTACCCAGAAATGTGTAGCCTTGTCAGGACGCCAAAAAGCAGAGAAAAACCCCAAGCCAAAACCCACGAAAACATGCCATTAACAGTCTTTGGTATATTATCACATTGCCCATATTGCTTAGAATTTATTCACTAAGTATTCTTCATTTTTCCTCAAGAAAAAACCCCATAAGATTATCACTTTTGTTTTTTCCTCCTATTTTTCTCATTTTTAGCCAAATATAATCCTGCTAAGGATGTAAACAAACAAATTACTTTTGAAACAGCATTATTCAAGCTAAATGATTATTAGTATTTTATCAGCACGCAAAGCTAATATGCCACAAGCTGAAGCCTTTGGCAGTCCATTTCACCTCAGCTTAGTTTTAAATTACAACTTCCTTAATTTTTAGTGGTTTGTTCATACAGGAGCCAAACCAGAGCTCCCTCTGGATATGTACCCTGTGGTCAGCTCAAATTCATTCTCCTTCCTTGAGCAGCTTCCCAATGACCCAACCAACTTGGAAAATTATCTGCTATACATGTCCTGTTCTGGGTTATTTTTTTGAGGTTTCAGGGCTCTTCTCTCTACACTGTTGGTTGAACTGGGAACCATTACATGCTTTGTAATGTTTTTTTTTTTTCCAGCTTGAAAATTGAGAAAGAGCAGATATTCAAAAACCCCAAGGCACTTACCTGACCAGGAGAACAGCAAGTCCATCGCAGATATGAAATCACGGAGCAACCGAAGGAAGAGAGAGAGCAACCGGAGACTCCAACGAGAAGCAACAAAACGGGTACCTAGACAAGTGTCGCCACGTGAGCAGATGGGAGGGCAGGAGCAAGAGGTGCTCTGAGGTGTGACCTAGCCCATTTCCTTCTCCCGTGCCAAGACTGGGTATTGCTCAGACAAGAGAGTCGTGTCGCAAATACACAAAGTTTCCAGGCAAAATAGGCAGTATTTACGCTGCTTCCCATGCCCATGTGGGTCAAGCCATAGCGGACTTAAATTGCAGCAAGAGAAGTTCACGTCAGAAGGGAAAACCTTTCCTGCTAAGAGCAGTGAGACCGGGGAATGAATCGCCTGGGGATCTCTAAAGTCTGTTTCTGCAGGTTTAGAGACCCAAAATGCCAAGCACCCGTCAGCCGGGATTACACCCAGCTGAGGCTCCTGGACACAGGGAATGGCTTAGAGGAACAGGGGGGTGGTGGGTTTTTTTCCCCCTCCCAAATATTGCAAGTTTAATTTCCGTAACTCTTTCAACAAAGCAGACCAGGATCTGGTTTACTGAAATACAGCGGTGTTGAACAAAGGTTATAGGATCAAAATCTTTTCACTTCGATAAAAGATTTTCCAGTCCTAAGAAACCCAATGTGCTGAAAGTTTCACCAGCACTAGCAGCTTCTTTCTGAAGGTGTTTTAGCTCACTCTTGCCGCCTGCATTCCCAACTCATTTTTAGATCTGTCCTTTGCTGCTACGGCAGGCTTGGACGCTGCTGCTGATTGCATTTCATTTTCTCGGTACTTTCAAACATAGCAAAGATTTTCTTCTTCTTATGGTAAAGAAAAAACTACACTTATTAAAAATCTTGTTGCAGATTCTCTTTAAGTTATTTTTCCCTTTTTTTCCCCCCTGTAGTAATAGCAAATTCAAGGCTGTTAGGCAGTTTTATTGGCTCCTTTAGGACCACTTAGGGTCATTCTGGAATTTTTGTTTTCTAACTACAAAAAAAAAAAAAAAAAGGAAAGCTTCTCAACTCCCCCCCCTTTTTTTTTTTCATTTTCAGAAATCCAGTGGAATTTGACCTTTTTCTGCTTTCAACAGCCAGACCATCACTGCTTATCACAGGCTCAGGAGAAATGAGCCCAGCGTGCCCACCCCAGACCCCCCAGGTTGTCCCAGGCTGTCCCCTCTTGCCCAGCCCTGGCCCAGGTGATTCCCGGCGGGGGCTGTGACCAGGGCAGGGCAGGTCGGACTCACCTGAGCCCAGAAGCCGAGAAATGGCTGCAGGTGAGCGCAAGCCTTAATGGGATCAGGCTCGGTACTTCCCTCCAGTCTAACAGATGCACGTAGCTGTGAAAGGGTTTCATTTGAGTGTTTCTTGTCAAAAAGCCCCCGCATGTGAGTCAGAGAGCCCTGGGTACGGGGGCTCGGAGGGGATCGGGTTGTTGTAAATAGACCGGGCTTAGAAAAACTGTCTTGGGTCAGGGGAAGATGGGAGGGAGCCTGACCCCCGGCAGCCTCCCACCCCTGCAGCGGGGCAGTGACCTGGGATAAACAAACCCCCCTCAGGTGATCCTGGTGAGCCCAGGACTTAAAAGATGGATTTCACTTGTTTTAATGTGACAGGTATCAGGAAATATGGGATTCCTGGAAAGCTGAAGATGAACAAAATTTTTAACAAAGTAATTGGAAGAACTTAGTCATAATCCACCATGTTTCGAGTGCTATGGCCTTGAAACCACCCTAGAAAAAAATTCAATGGGTTACTCAAGTCAGGAAAAATTAGATTTTCCTCTTGGTTACCCAAATAAAAGGAAGAGTCCCCTCATTTTAAGAAGGTAAAAAGAGAGTCCTGAAAATTAACACGTAACTCATTAAAGTCTGTTTACTCTGATTTGTTCTTGTGGAGTTGTTCATGTTTGGTAAACATCATCTCCTGCCATGCTACCCCCTCCTAGCATCATCGTGCAGAATAATGATCTCCCTTTCTAGGCTTGAGTGCACTGGCCAAACAAAGTCCGAGGCTTTTAGGGGTGGGGTTTTTTTGCCTTCTCTTACATCTGGAGCACAAATCTTACAAGGAGCGGCTGAGGGAGCTGGCTGGGGTTGTTCAGTCTGGAGAAGAGGAGGCTGAGGGGAGACCTCATCGCTCTCTACAACTGCCTGAAAGGGGGTTGTGGTGAGGTGGGTGTTGGCCTCTTCTCCCAAGCTACAAGTGACAGGACAAGAGGAAATGGCCTCAAGTTGCACCAGGGGAGGTTCAGGCTGGATATTAGGAAAAATTTCTTTCCTGAGAGAGTGGTGAAGCACTGGCAGAGGCTGCCCAGGGAGGTGGTGGAGTCACCATCACTGGAGGTGTTCAAGGAACGTGTGGACGTGGCACTGCGGGACATGGTTTAGTGGGCATGGTGGGGTTGTGTTGGTGGTTGGACTTGATGGTCTTACAGGTCTTTTCCAACCGTAGTGATTCTGCAATACATGAGCACCTCCTCTTCTCCTTGGTGTCCTCTAGCTACGGGGCTGTGCTCCCCTGGTCCGGCTGCTGCCGCGTCACCTCACACAGGTGAGCTCCATTCCAACGTACGTTCGAAGAAGAGGTCTTGCCAGCAATGCAATGGTAGGCAGGCCTGGTTGTCTGTCCTTATTGTATCTTGGCTAAGACACTTTGAAGTGTGCATCCCAGCACAGGAAAAGTCAGATATATTGCAGAAAAGAAATAACTAATTGTGGAAAAATTGTATTTCCTGACAAAAATAACCCACTCCGACCGCGTAACAGAGCATAGCGCTTTTCAGAGGTTCCTGAAGAAGCTCGAAGCTGTGTGCGTGCTCTGTTAAGTGAACTGTGTGGACCGACGCTGCCTCCGAAGCTGCACCCAACATACAGGCAGTGCTCGGCACTGTGGGTGACTCCACAGGTGACCTCCCCTGGACTTACACAGCTATTTCCTGGCACCCACTTTATGCCGTTAACGTACGATGGTCGCATTGTGGCCATCATTCTTGTGCCATTTCCAAACCAGCCGTGAAGTTGTCCCCAGGGACAGGCTGAAACAGTGCAGAGGGCTCCTGCACCCCCTGGTCACACCACGCCGGTGTTCCCTGGGGAAGCACAACCGAAGTAGCATCAGGGCTCCCCTTTCCCCAAGAGCTGCGGGATTTGGCGTCAGGGACAGCCTCATTTTTCAAAGCCTGGAGGCCAGACCAACCTCACCTCTAGCCTCCGCTACAACAGCCTTGCCCGACTGTCTGCAGGACCCAGAGCCGAGCTTTTGGACCCATCAAAGGCACTGGTAACCTTCAAGGGCTTCCTGACTGTACAGTAGTTATATTTTATTAAAGTAATATGATTATAAACAATAATAATTAGAATATTAATGGCTATTATGTGCTATATACTATACCAGTCCAAAGAATAACTTGGTAAAGCAAAAAGCAGCTATATTCATCTTGGACTGGACTAAAAAGTTGTGATATACGGTTTTTCTTCGACATGTTAGACACGAATGCATATTCATTTATATGCACGATGCTAATGTGTGTATTTTGACAATTCTTACCCATGGCGAAAATGGTATATAATTAAAGGGGATCCAATGGTTCCCTTCAACTCCTTGAAAAGCAATCACTCCCGACAAAGTCCTTTTTCTTACGTATTAATAACAAGAGCGGAGAATGTTTTAATTTGAGGCACCTGAAGTGAGATTAGGATTTGTTCAGGGCACTGAGAAGTGAATAGGCCATAAAAATACTACTTTGGGATGGGATCACACGCGCTTCTCTTGAACATGTTTTACCTTGATTACTATCAGTATTTCGCACTATAATGTGCCTTAATACACACATTTCCTTCTGTCGTATCATGGGGCTAGCTGCGTTTATTTTAATATTCCTCCATTTCAAATATAAGAAAACAGAGCCGAACTTGGGGGCTTTCTAACAGATACGGATCACCGCTGGCACTGATCACTTCTTGTGTTTCACAGAATTTCACAAGAAAATCAGATTGCCCATTCACTATCATACTTACATCGTGATGAGGATTTGTGACATTGTCAGGAAATGCTAAAATCAAGGAGAACCCCCAAAATATTAATACCCCATTTTATTCATATTTGAAATAAGAGATGGCAGTATAGGGTCTATATATGCACATACATTTAAAACAACACAAGGGGTACAAGCCACTGAAACAAAAGAGCTTTCACTCATAAAAGCAAGGTCTCATTGTTTTTCCGCACCTCACTCTTTTTTTAACAGGAAAGTTCACAAAAGCTTATGAAAACCCCTATGAAGTCTGTCTTCAGGTCTACTGAAAGACCTACATCTTTTTTCTGGGTCACCGCTGCCTAGTCCTACCACGCGTACAAGTGAACAGCATTTGTCTCTACATAATTCCTGCAGGACTCCGAGTCACATGGGGCTGGGAGCAAAGCAGGCTCTTCCAGTGATGTAAAAATAATTGTTAAATAAAGTTGCAAGTGAGTGGCTATCACAAGTCTCGCAAGCCACGTAGAATCAAACTGCATCCACCGGCTTGCCCTCCAGCTCGCTCGGTCCTGAGGCACAACCCTCGCTTGCAGAGCCGAGACCGAACTGGCAGCATCCGTTCAACCTGGGAATTCCAACACAGCAACACGTTTCCTCGCTCACACCAACAGCAACTCTGGGTCAGGTCTTGCTCTCGTGGAATTTAATGGCAATTTTTTTCGTGTGGAAGCTTAAAACCATACACACTTTCTAAAACACATCTTACATTAAGCACTCCTCTTTGAATTATTCTGAGTTCATTTTTCCAAAGCATTAGAAAATACACTTTATTTCCTTGATTATAAAAAATATCCAGCACACATCCCAAGAAAAGTTACCATCAGTTGCAGAAAACATCAAAATCACTCCTACCAAATAGAAATCTATAAATCAAATGAGTAATAACTTAAAAATCAGTCAACTGAGAAAATTATTATGATCACAGCCAGAGTGTCTTTCCTTCAGCGTAAAGGAAGGGTATACTGATGTTCAGCGGAGCTGCGCTGATCTCCTCCAGCCATGATATCCTGCCCTCGTAGGCAGAGCGACTCTTTTGCTCTCAATATGCTCGGAACTGCAATTGATATTGGTGGAATTTGCATACACACCATGAGCGGTGGGAGCCCTCTCTGGTCTTCTACCTCTCAAGTAAAAACCATGAGACCTCCACTATTTTACCCAATATTTCAAAAAGGTTAGAAACTTAAAACCCCCTGAAAATTGGCTTAAAATATTTATTAATTTAAAAAGTTAAATATTAATTTATACAAATATGATGAGAAAAATCTCATGCAGACTTTTCACATACAGTAACATAACTGAAATCATACGGTGATGGTTTTACAACAGAACCTCTTTCTAGGAACTCTGACGGAGAAGTGTTGCTATCGCCTGTGTGCCCGCAAGCACCATTCATGGTAAGTAGAAAGCAATTTCTGATACTTAAGAGTTTTCCTATGGAACATGTGCCAAGATTTTCACACTCGTCACTAAGATTAACAATTACTATCTTATTACTACTACTCAGAGAACTGGACAGAGACGCATGAACACCGGGTAATGAATTCCCGCATACCACCGTACCTCTAACACTTTATGTTAATGCATAAAGTTGCCCAAAGATTGCTTTAGATAATTCCCCTAAATGATGAAAATATCTTGAGATTGTTATGGATGGCATCTGCTTCTGCTTAATTACAAATCTGCACTGGATTCATAATTTGTGTATATTACAAGTAATTTGCATAATTAAAACAATTAAGGGATTGATACATCATGGCAATTAGAAATGCATCAAACTCTGGATGTTGTACAAAAGAGAGCTTCAATATGAAACATTAATTCTTTGAGAACAAAATATCCTTCAGATTCCTGCAGAACAACCTTCACAAATTCAATGTATGTTCAATAAACTCCATTTAGAGAAAGTTTTTCTCAGGGATATCCGCTTCCTCGCCAAGCTGTCCCAAGTTTAACCCCGAACGCTTTAGCCTTCAGTTGAATTTCTTACTGCAGTCACACCGTGGACTTGTGTATTTATTGCCACTTTCGGGAGTTTTTATCTCATTTTCCGTAGCCTTATCCTGTTTTCTTTGTCCCTCTTCTTTAGAATAAGTATGAACTGATTGAAAAAATGCTCTTGGTCCTTCTTCTTCTGAACAAGGCGAAACCGCTGATCTCTTCCGTATTTCTCTGCGAATTCTTTAAACGTTGTTCTGCAGAAGAGAGAGACATTTTAAAGATGTGGCTTTGTCAATCCACGCTCAGACTCTTTGACCTGGATTTCACTTTGCTTTTCACACCGACACTAAAAATGGGCGTTCTGGGGAATATTTGACAGGAACATGACGGTAACCCCCAGGATGACGAGGTGAGACCACGCCAGAACTGCCCGGGCTCCGGACTCAGGGATCAGCCTGCAATAGCTGACTTCCATTTTTTGGTTTAGAAAAATCTGGGTGATAGCTGACAGGACAATTCTGAATCATTCACGCAGCATCTGCTGCAGCCCAGGTTACTGCGGCTTTAATCTATGTCTGCCAGTACTTATGGCCAGTATTTCAATAATTAGCCTGTACCAGAGCAGAAACCCACACCCGTGTCTAATTGCAAACAAATGCCCTTTGACTGTCAGGAGAACACGACACCTGATGAAATACCACGCTAGTTTCATCTTTTCTAAAAATAGCAAAAAATTAATTGTAACTTTGAGGGATGGCACAATGGAATCGAAATCCACAGGCAGCTTTGCCTGAGGATTTCGTCGCCGGGTCCAGCATTTTCCAGTGCAAACACGGCATGTGACTGCGCATCAGAATCAGGGCAGAGGCTGTTGCTGGTAGATGAGTTGCTTTGATGCTGTGGTCTCACAGTCAGCTCAACAAAGACGTTTACGGCAAAAACGTTCTCTGTCCTGTAGGCCAGCACGATTTTGCCCTTACAGACTGAAAACATCATTGCTGGAACCAGCGTTTGGCTGCTACGTTAGCCCAGAATATTCTCAGTTTTGTTGTAAAAAACTTCTTATCGTTATTACTTCCACGGAGCCTGATGTGCGGTTTGTATCTACGTGTGCTGTACAATTACCTGCGTATTTTAGTAGCAAAAACCGTAATTTCTTAGTTCCAACAACTTAACCAGACTCATAATATACAAATCTCTTTGTTTTTATATAATATACAAATGAGCAAGTGCTATCCTAAGCACTGCATTCGCCATTGTGCAGTTTTTGATCCATTCCTTAAAAGTCAATGTAGAAAAATAAATCATTGCATTGCATGCTTTGTTTTCATTTAGTGATGTGGCATTAATACAAACTTGGTTAAATTATGTTTCTCTTCCATCAAAAACCAAACCTAAATACAGTTTTTCACTAGTTACAGCTGTATGCCTAATATAAATGAGATTTAACATTCAGTAACTGATTTTAAATAGCTAATATATGTGTGTGTGTTCTAGAATTATATCGTATATATGTCTGTCAAATAAATGTGTTATGCAAAATATTACACATTCTTGGTCACAGAGAAAGAGAAAGGAACAGAGAGAGAAACGGTACGTTCCCCTTCCCACTGATATAACAGAGTATTGTAAAATATCAGGGAAGAAATGTCAACACAGCACTGTAACAATGGACATACAAGGTTGCTAGAAACAGTACGTTCAGCATTCTGGGGCTGATAAGCACAGGCTAAACGAGAAAGCTTATCTTAACAAATCTTCATACCTTGGCGATAACTTGGATTCTTCAAGGAGCTTTTTAAATTCTTCTTTGGCTAACAATAATTTGTTTTTCTTTTCTTTGTACTCTTCTCTGATCCTGGTCTTGACAAACTGTTCAAATATCTTTCCAAGAAAGGGAAACAAGATACAGCATTTATTAACAAGGCCCTTATGGTATTTATGCTTGATCAAAGGGCTGTCAATCTCACAACCTACAGTTCTTATCTGCCCTCAGTATAGGCTGACTCGCACGCAGCTGAATCTGCTTCCCGCAGCACTGATCATGTTCTCACAAAATAAGTAGCTGGAAAAAGGTATAATTTGGACAGATAACATCTTCATTCAAACATCAAGTGCAACATAAATCAAAACTTCCTGACTTCAGTGTCTTGCTCACTGAAGACAGACCTATAGGGTTATTTTTGTGTATCTGTACAACTGACTGCATTTATTTAGTTTGGATCTCGCATCTTTCCTGACTTGCTGGAATTCCTGAAAATGCCTGTAATGCTAAACATCAATATTCTGTAGGTTACCCCCCAAAAAGCCTGAAGACCTTTCACATCAGTTGTCAAAACCCATGAGCTTACACAGGATCCTCTGTACACATACACCCAAAAGCTTTAATGTGTTTGGAAGGGTCGACAACCTTCCTCTAACAGTATTTGACAGCTAAATATGCAGCAGGGCGCTCAGCATCAGGATTTTTGGTGTCTTGAAAAGGAGTTAAGGAGTTCACTATGTCACAAAATTCTGCCAAGTGCTTTAATCACATTTTTAATAGTAAAAATGTGGCCCTGCTGGTTTCACGCTCTAAAAAGTGTGGCACACTAAGTCGCTGAGTAAAAGGAGCTGCTCCTCAAAATGCTATTAGCTTTCCATACTCACCATCCTTCCCACCACAAATTACATACATTCAATATGATTACTACGGTTACTACCGCGGTTGCTTTCTCATCAGTCATGAGAATGCACAGGGGCAAATCTACATGTCATGAAAGCTAAAGTAACCCAATTACAACTGGTATTTAGTATGGTATGTGGAAAAGGGAACGAATAGCACTGGAAAAGTAAACATCAAAAAATGGCCATGAAAGAATCACAATCATTTAGGTTGGAAAAGACCTTTAAGATCATCAAGTCCAACGGTAAGAAGTACTATGAAAACCCTAGGAAATCTGATCATACTGTATGCAGTTACGTAAGTGGAGTCTAAGAGGAGACGGAAAAAATGGAACAAATAAAGTAGGTGGCACTGTTATTGCTTGCCTTTCTGGTACCAGTGAGGCTGTTATGAAGGTAATAAATCAAAATTAACAGATAGCTCATTATTTTAATACAGTTGCTCCTTTACCCTTCACTGTTCCTTGCTTAAACATAGTAGCATCTTTCAGCTGTTAATAACCCCTTAGAAATCATTGGTAAGTAAGCGGAGCAAACCACAGATGTTCAATACCGATCGTTCTGTTCCTCGGGCAGCGTGAGGACACCCACCGACAGCAGAGCTTGCACTCCTGGAAGTCACACCCACCTCAACACAAGTTCAAGTCAAGAGGAAGTTCCCTCAGACACCTGCATGTCACAGCCAAAACGCGTTCCCGGCCCTCTCCAACCTACCTGCCTGACCACGGAGAGAAGAAAACTGCAGCACCGCCAGCCATGCGCCGGCACTCATTCCTCCGTTCATCCGTTCGCTCCTTTCAACCAGTCACTCCTTCCTTCATTCCTTCACTCCTTCCCCCATTCCTTCATTCCTCCATTCACTCCTTCCTTCCTTCCTCACTTTCCTTGTGAGCCACTTTTCACCTCTAACCCCCTCCAATATAAATTCATTTGCATAATTTAAAAAGTACTCAGACGCTCACTATCCAGGCCATGCAGTCAGCATCTGCGAAGGTACGTTTCCATAAACCTAAATAATGTTTTCTACTAATTTGAGTTGCACTTCAAGAAGTACTTTCATGAAATCAGGCATCTACTCTTGTCTGAGTCTAACTTTCTTCTTAAAGTATTCTTGGAGGGAAACGGGGTCTAATTAAACAGCACTACTCATAATGAACGTCTAGTAATCTTAACTTCAAGCGTAGTATCTAAAATATATTACACACCTGGCATGTGCTCCCAAGCCTACGCTGTTTTGCAGAAGAGCAACCGATGACCACCCTCTTCCCCACCAGCTCTGAATTACTGTCACTGGCAGAGCCAACCTCTGCCTGAGTACGGGTTGCTATCGGCAGGACTGCCCACCGCTTGCTTTTCATAACCCTTTCCTCGAGTATTAAATGTACCTCACAAATGAGGTCCCCCTCAGCAGTGCTTCAAGCACATTATATTATGTGTATTCATGATGTGTTTTTATTATACCATCTCCAAGGCTGATAAAATGAAAGCAGTAATAGATCTTGATTGACTCATCAAGGTCTAGGTTTTGTCCTTGCTGATTCCCTGAAATAAATACAAAACCCTCCGCTTAGTCTCTTGTCTAGCAGTATTTTTCCATTCTAGCAGTTTCTCTTACATTTTCATTCCCATATTTCATTATTATTTCATTTTTTTTCTTAGTAAAGAAAATATTGGAAAGGGAGTAAATGAAGATGTATGTGCCCACTCCCTCAGTAAATACCTACAGGAAGCTCTCTGGAGAATCACAAGACAATATGGGCCCCAGCGCAACAGAATAGGAATAAGTACATTTTTCATTGCGTTTATTTAAAAAATGGACAATTCCGTATTCAAAATTCTTCCTTCTCCAGGATGACAGAAGACTGGTAAGGAAGAGAAATAACTACAGAACAGAAGCGTTCACCTTCTCCGCAACAACCTTGCATCTCTCCTAAATTTTTTACTGATCTGCAGCCCTCGGGTCCTTTTAGATCCCCAGTGATACTTAAAGCCCAAATAAACAAGGCAGCAAAAAGTCAACTTCCCTTTGCAGCTTGCCGGGAAAACGAAACCCTTGCAAACAGACACCAGCATAGCCACGGCGCTCTACCCATCTGTGTCCTGCAAGTTCAGTTATTGCAAAATAGAACAGTAACCACTGCCAAACTCCTAGAAAACCCTCTAAGTAATAAAAATTAAGTAGGCTCTCTACAATATTTAAATAATTCAGAGTGGAAACATTGCCTTATGGCCATTTCCTTTCTACAGCCCAGTTTCCCAGCCTCAGCAGGAGTTGTTCCTACAGCCCAAGAGACCGCAGCTCGTCTCTATGTGCACCAGTCTCACCGCAAAACTCAAACAAGAAAACTTCATTGTACGCAATCCTTTTTATCCTGCCACGGTAATTACTCTGTTATTACGGTTAATTTGGGAGATGCTTGCTGCCAATCAGAAGCAACACTGGAGGTAACGCTCACCTGTTTACGTTCTTCTGAATTTAGGAGAAGGTAGCGTGGATCAAATACTATTTTGTGCAACTCTTTTTCCCACGTAGAAAATGCCGAAACCTGTGAAGTACACAAACACAGCTGCATGAAGGAATTTTAATAAGGATGTGAAAGAAGAGATGTTCCAAGGTGAAGCAAAAGAGTAGTTCAGAAAGCTAATGAACCCTCTAAAGGATGCCTCAGAGCGGTTGGAAGTTGAATTTTAATCTGTTTCTGGCAACGTTCTGGTCACCCCCACACCATTAGTATTGATTTGCTCTAGGACATCTCCATCAGTATCTGGGAGATGCTCGTTCCACATTTTCGATGGGAAGAATCTGTAGCAGAAAGGAAAATGCCGTTTTATTATCCCCTTTGTACAACAGAAGGATCAATTTCCGTTTAAGCAATTATCTCAGCTTTAACTCCCCTTCTCTCCAAAATTTAAACTGTAACCCAAATCAGGCTGTCAATGCACGCACACGCTGAAGAACTACTAGCCAACATCTTCAAAGCACCATGTTTTTGTAGGAAATGTGTCGCTTCCCCCCCCCGAGCACAGCTGTCACAGCTCCTCCATTTTGCGGCTTCTCCCCTTTTCCGCTGAATCCAGCTCTCCGGAGCGGGACCCTGGGTGTCCACCCCAGCTCCGTGCATCGCCCACGTTCCCGCAGCCACGTGAAATGAGACTACCACGCTCCTGCAGAGGTTCTTCCATCTTTTCCGAAACCTCTCAACGGTGTGTGGGCTGTAAGGGCCACCACGAATCTGAGCAGGTCCCTCACCTGCCCCGTCCCTTTTGCCCGCGGCGTTCACAAAGTGACGGTCTGGAAGCACAGGACGGAAACCCCCAGCCTGAGTTCGGTACCTCGCACAACTGTGCATTAGTTTGTTACAAAAAACTCTGGAGTGACACAGACTATTCTAATCACGCCATCTAATAACAAAGAAGAGTAAATCCACTAAAAAAAATACATATATGAAGTATAATTAAAATAGAGTAATTGACACTCCAACAGGCAAGTGGGTTTAAATGGACTGGTTTTCCTCTTGGAGTGGTTAGAAATCGGAAAATGCGAAGTTCAGGCTAACTTTCCGGATGCGCAGTGATGCAGGGCTGCCTCCTCCAAACATCGTCTTCTCGCAGCTTGCGCTTCGCCTCCCATGCCCACGCTGGCAGCGAAGTCCTGGGCTTTGGGGCTTCCCCCCCCCAAGGCTCAGCAGCAGGAATCCTTTTTTTCAGGACGTTTTTTATACTCTCTCTTGGACATCAGCTTTGTTTCCAGTACAAAGGCCAGTTTGAACTCAAAGCTAGTTAAGCTCGGGCTAATTTATCATGTAATCATTCCTGTTTATGATTTTTTGTTTAATAATTATTACATTTCACACACTGCAGACATATACCTAAAATAAATGTTGGCTACTGATATTTATAATTCAATTCTAGCTACACATGTCATATGCTGTTCAGGATACTCATCTTGGAGCTCTGAAAATGCATATAAAATATTAATACTCTGACTAATCTCCCAACGTGTATTGTACCGTGGTCTTCTTCCCTACCACGGGACATCAACCAGGGAACACATCCACTGGGGATGGTGGGGATGGCATCTCTTCCCAGAATAAATAATGACTTCTGTGGCCTGGTATCACCGCGGATGAGAAGGAGGAGAGAGAAGAAGGAGGAGAGAGATCTGAGCTTCTTGTGGGCTTCCAGTTCTCAAGCCCTGCTCTGAACCAGAGGGAAAAAAAATGAGATGGGAAGGTGGGGGTTAGGATCCCCAGCCCCCCTTTTTTCCCTCCAACATTAAGAAGGCAAAATTGTGAGAAAAAAAATATCATTTTGAATCCTTAAAAAAGTCTTGTTTCACTGACACCCTCCTAGCAAAGAGAAGAATTTCCTGGAAGTGCAGACGGGGGAACGTGGGTATTTTGGTCCCCGGCTGCGAGGGAGCCAGGAAGAGGCTTGGATTTTCTCAGGATTTTGTGAGAATTTTTAAACTTCCAGGAGGACAGCAGAGATTACATTGTGGCATTGGAAAACTTGCCACGGACTGAAGAACAGTGCTATTGTCTTGGAGCTACACCAAAATCACATTTTATTTTCAAAATGTTACAATATCCTCCTGCTGATACGATTTCCGTAGGAAGATTCAGAAGTACTCTGAAGAACTCGATCCAGTTCAAGCTCTTTGTAATGCCATCAAGTAACTTCTTGAGAAATAACATTACAAGGAAACGGCAGGAGACGTTCGTTTAAATAATCCATTTAAAATAACACTAATGGCCTCACTGCATTTCAAGCAATGCCAACCAGCTGGTGCGAACCAGCGGCTTCTCCGGACATTTAAAAAATGCTTAGGGCAAAAGCGAAGTAACCTACTATCTCTACGTTTTGAAATAACAGCAAAACCAAACAGTAAACTCCCTGAATTTCTTATGAGCAAGTCTGGATCTTACAGTGGAAACGCTTGAGGAATTCTATTATAGAATATCCCTAATACTTTCAAATTTTGACTTACTGCCCCCTGATTTAAAATATGTCAGCAGAAGTCTTCAACCAGTATTCGTTTATGGCACGTCTGCATTTTTTAAGCATAAATAACAAAATGTATTAATAAAGCAGGTCTGGAGATAATTTACTTCTGAAGCTTTAATTATCTACCTTTAAAGTCCACTGATTACCAGTGATAAATTTTATAGGCTTTACCGCCTACCAACAGACACCTTGGGTTTTTTTCTTTCCAGAGATTACATGAACTTCTATAGAATACATATTTGCAGAGTGTTGGAGGGAGGTATAAAATCTGCATATGCTGCATACAGCCATTTACATTTGCAGGATCAGGGCCTAAATGTGTTATGTTTATTAATTCCATTCACGCTCAGAATCATCAGTTCTCTGGAAGAAGGGACACTGAGAGATGAACTTCCGTGGAGGTGATTTTACGTTGATAAATAACGGTATCCAAAATTCCTCATGTGGACGGTACTCTTTACGTGGCCGGTTCAGCACAGGTTTGGAAGTGCTGCCCAGAAAACAGAAGCCAGGCTGAAGCTCTTTACCAAATCAGTCACCGGATGCTATTATGTGATCTGTAATTCGTATTTCACTGGTGGTCACGAGGCACCCAGCGCTGATGGGTTCTATCTGCAAATTGAATTTATGCTCCATCTATCGACTCGCAATCTTGATTAGGTCACGGTGTAACGGCTGCAATAACTCCGAGCCCTCCCGGAACCTGCACCGGCTCCGCAGCCGCCAGGTCTGCGGGAGGGAAGGATGCTCCAGGGGCTGCAGCCTGGCTGGCCGCGGACGGGCCGCCTCTCCTTGCCCCTGCTCAGCCCAAAGCCCTGAGCATCCCACGCTCCTGCACCTCAGCTGGAACCACCAGCTCTTCTCAAGGACGTCCAAGGACAGTCAGGGAGGTCCAGGGAAAAGGGCAGGTTTTCTTACCCCTCGTGAGACTCCAGCACATCCTTTCCTAACAGACGGGCAGATTTTGGATGGCCAGTAAGCAAATTTGTCTTCCCACTGCTGGGATTGCTGGAGTTTGCAGTGATGAAAGCTCTCCCGTGCTAAGGAGAGCGAAGAGCTTGCGAGGACTGTGTCTGAGCCTGGCGCTGTCTCTCAGGTGATGGACACAACGCACCTTTTGTTCTTTGTTCATCATTTCTGGGGTTCGCCCGGGGCCCCCGGGATGGCATGTGGCTGCGGTCCCCACGCCCTGCTGAGCCCCCGGTCTGTGCTGGAAGAGCTACTGCCTCTGGCTCTCTTTGGGTCTGACTACAGGAATTGATTTGGAACCGCACCTGCAAAGGGCTTTCAGCTCTGCACAGCCGCGTTTGACTGGATGGCATCGGAAGAAAAATCGCAGTGAAGCAAGACAAAACCGACATGGTTAACAGACAGAAAAACCCCTCTCAATAATTCTTCATTTGACTGCTAAGTCGTAGTTATGAAATGATTCCTGTGGTGGTTGGAGATGATGCCCTGTTTTCACAAATGAGATATGTCAAGGAAAGCAAGCGCATTTCTTACCCCTCTCTCCAGAAGCATGTCTCGGAAATGAGTGATGCGCTCTTCTAGGGGAGGCGTGATCTGAGGTGCTGATGTTTCCTCATTTTTCTCCTCCATTTCAGCCTTCCCCTGGTCAGCCGCTCGGGAATCTTCTGTTCTTTAACAAAGTAAGACAGAAAACAGTTCAGTAATTGTCAGCTCGGGAGGGGATTTTTAAGCCTCTCTAGAAAACCCTCCCGGATGGCAGGACTTCTTCGTGGGCATGGAGCGGGCAGGGAGCGGATGCTGACGGCTGAGCAGTGACCCAAACCTGCGGTTCGTTATTAAACCGTGGGGCTTGAGGGCCCTGCCAAGGGACCTCCGAAAGCTCGTTCTGCGGAAGGATGGTCTGTCGGTGTGATCAAACAGGAACTCAGCAGTGAAATGCTATGCTATATTTCAAGCTACAGAAAAGTGACAGCTTTATATAACATTTGTCGAGGAGGGGAGACTTTAAAGGAGTGACTGAAGAGACTCATCTTGTTTTATTTTTCTTTCCTGCTTTTGTGCCCCCAAAGTTGAAAGTCAACACTGATCTTTATTTTATGTTCCCATGCACCCCACGAGCTCACTCCTAAGGGAATTAATCTGGCAATGCATCACGCGCACAAACCTGCAATAAAGCATCGGCAAGGAACCTGCCCTTTGTCCGTGCCAGAAGGTCTATATTTATCCTGACAGCCTTTTTCCAAGAAAGCATCTGATTAGAACAAATAGGCGTTTCTGAGAAAATACCTACTACGTGTTGCCTGAGTCCCTTTGCCTACACGAGCCCCCGGGTAAAGGCACGTACATAGCACCGCTGCGCTCATTTCAGGAAAGGACGGTTTACTGCAAGGTGCACCATGAAGTGGCAGCAGTGTAGGAGTGATGCTCTCCTCGGCTGCAATCCTACGTCATCGGTGTCATCGCTGGAGCTGAACTGTTTCACACCGGATAAACATCTACATAGTTTTAACAGAGTTAGAGACCATTAACACTGCACTCTCACAGCGCTGGAAGCGAACGCCTATTTCTCCGCTGTTCGGAGGGCTGAAGATTTGCGCCTGTGGGCCCTCAGCATCTGCAGGGAGAGCTTAATTATATGGGAACCTCGAAAGTAGGAAGGGGTCTGCTTCAGGAGGTGATGGGATGTGAGATGGGGATACGGAACGCCTGACTTCAGAGAAGGTGGCCAACTCAGACCTCGAAATCAGACTTCTGCTCTGGGTCCATCCTGCTCTTTCGTAACGCTTTGAGCAATGAATGGCTTCAGGACAAATTAAGGCTCTTTCTGGAAAGATCTGGAGGTCTTTCACAAGGTTCAAGCGAGGGTAATGAAAGTAAGGTGATTTGATTCTGGACTCCTACCAGGCGTGACTGCACTTCCTACTGATGCAATTTTCACCACTACAGAATAATACGTAGCTTGAAATTTCAACAGGAAAACACTTCTTTATTCCCAAGCAAATGAATTAGATCAGTATGTAACGTAAGCTCGAGCGTATTAACTTCCTTCTACAAATAATTGCATTACACTTACACTTACCCTAAAATGATGCTGTATTACTAGGGATTTGAGAGATATCAAACTGGTGTTCTTCACAGAATGACACTGACTTTTGTATCGTAATAACAAATTCTATTCTGTGACATGATCCATGAAAGGCCCAATCCAAGTTCTAGTGCACACAAAGAGCTTTTTCAGGCCAAACCAGAGAAATACACAACACTGCTCCACAAGCCAAGCACCAGAAGAGCCCCTCTTCCCTTCAGCCCTCCCTACGCAACTGAAAATGATGCTGCAAATGACACAGACTTTCTTCTCATGCCAAAGATGACAATAATGAATACAATCTTCTTCAGCAAATAATACAATGATCTGCACAACAAGCTATGCGACTTTCTGCTCAGACGGACACATACGGACAGCCTACTAGCACGAGCTTGGAAGCCTGCACATCTCAAACTGGATAGGGCGGCGGGAGGTTCTTGTCTAACTGGTACCCACTGGAAGGAGAAGAGGCAGTGGGCACAAACTGAAACACAGGCAAATCCATCTAAGCGTAAGAAAAAGCTTTTTTCCTGTGAGGGTGGTCGGACAGCGGGGCAGGCTGCCCAGGGAGGCCGTGGGGCTCCATCCCTGGGGATGCTCAAACCTGCCCCGACACGTCCCTGAGCGGGGTGGGACAGAGACCCCCGAGCCCTTCTGTCATTCTGTGAAGAAAGCCCAGAAAACCTATGTCTCTCTGAAGACTGTTTTTCTCTTGTAGAGAGCACAACCAGAGCACTGCCCGAGTAAGAATTTGACTTCAGTATCTTTAAGCGGTTTCATTATACCCCAGCGGAACGCGAACACAAGTGCAACAGCAGCTTGCGGAGGCCAGAGCTCCCACACCTGCAGCTGCGGGTTCTGGCTGGAAGCACTGGGCAGAGGCTGTGCCGACGGCCCCGCGGGAAAGGAGGGAGTCCTGCCGGCTTCTGCAGCCAGCTCTGGGTCAGGCCCTCTGCCAGCTCTGTCACCGGCAAAGCACGCGGCAGGAGAAGGGAGCTAGCAGACCTGTTCTCACCCATGTAAACTCAATATGTAAATGTGAATAGAGACATAAATGTGAATACTGGAATTGACAACTGATGCAAAAATACTCCAATTGGAAACCTCTCCCATACACCTGTGCGATGACCCCCGAGTTGAATTCTGAAGAATTGTGCTGGAACTTTGACAGAATTAGACCTTATCCTTGGCACAGTGCTTTCTGTATAGCCGAGGATTTACTGTATGTCAAAGAAACAATATGATTTACTAAGTAACTTAAATTAAGTAAAACAGAATAGGGAATACAGCACATTTAAAAACAAACCCTGAAAGCATGTAACACCTCTGTTTTTAGTTACACTTAACCAAGAACAAATGTTGATATTCCACAAATAAGTGGGTAATGGCTGTGTGGGGGTAAAAACGGGGTTCAATTTCCCGTTCCGCTGCGGGTGTCAGGCACAGGGCTGCGAGTGTCCAGCTGCAACCCGCCTTCCGCTGGCAGCGGATCTCAGTGCATGCCGAGCCCTGCCCGGTGCGGGAAGGCAGCGTGCTGAGCCAGCGGTGCCCGCCTGTGCAGCGCGGTCTGGGCTCCGGGGGCCTCCTGCCCCCGGCGTGCCCATCCAGCCCAGCAGCCGGGCATCCGCACGGGACAGATGCTCACAGCATCCCGGTATGGGTATGACGGGATGACAGGGCGTCCCTGTCTCCCAACAGTGTTCTCTGTTACGTGTAGGAAAACATTAGCTGGCTTCATATGCGATTATTAATGTGGCTATGACAGCAACAGAAATAGTTTTTCTAGCCGTCCAGCACCAAAATGAAAATTCATTTGGTTTCCTGTAAAGACAAATCTTTTTTCACCTCTGGATTCAGTCCGGAGTGAGCAGCACTTTGTCCATTCCCAAGTAAAACAAAGCAGAGGAAACGGAAAGGGAGACTTGGACCTTGTACGTGCAACTTGGAAGATGAAAAGCTGGTGA
Source organism: Gavia stellata (assembly GCF_030936135.1). Taxonomy (NCBI): domain Eukaryota; kingdom Metazoa; phylum Chordata; class Aves; order Gaviiformes; family Gaviidae; genus Gavia; species Gavia stellata. The sequence goes on from NC_082602.1 coordinate 40,403,081, forward strand.
TGTGTATCCCCTTACCCAAAACTCAGAGCTTAACCAGCACTTCAGCAGACTCTGCATCTTGAGAATTCCCCTTTTGCTCTTTATGGCACGGAGTTAACTCAGCTGCTTTTCTTACACGGAATTACGGGCCACAGGTTTTAAATCAGTTCTGCTGTTGGCTGACTAATTCAGACACACACAGATGTAGGCAACTGAGACCCACAGCACTTAGAAACAAGAATATCTGTTCCAAACACTGATGGCAGCAGCGATTTTAGCTGCTGTGCAAACGAGCATTGCTAGGTCTCAGCCATGGAGAGGGGAGCTGCCCGCTGCAGTGGACACCCAGCTGGGACGGTACCCCACGAGCTCCAGGGAGACGTCTCAATCACATTAAGGAAAACAATCTTAGGACAGCAAAAGAGTTGATACATGATTTTCATCCTGAGGATAACTAAATTCTAGTTTGACATGAAAAACCTACAATATTTTACTTTTTTATGTCATGAACTGTTAGCCAAGGTCAAACATTAACACAGTTAAACAAGCACTTAGACTGCATTTCTTTCGTGAAAGGTCAGTATTTTAAAGGTCCATCCATGAACCGCTATATTCTGCTATTGTTTCAGGGCACAAAGCAAAATGTCAGGAGATCTTCACATGTTATAGAAGAGAATTTAAAATTCAAAACGGCTGTAGAAATCATGTAGTAGTTTGGGGATGTATGTTCTGCGGACAGAAAAATAAACGCTTTATGGCTTTTTGGTGACAGGTCAAACTTCTGGGGAATTGGGATCATCACAATGAAGTCTGAGAAACTGCTGTGCTGTCAAGCCAAATCTTACTTGTTTATTATGTGACTGTTGCCCTGACTTTAGGACTGATTGCCCAAAGACAGCAAGTAAGAATTGGTTCCTACTAATCAAAAGATTTATTTTTTAAGTTAAAGATAGAACTTAGGATAGGGTTTCCCAGAGCTTTAAATATCCCCTCAATATCTTGCCAAAAATCTCAAGTATGATAAAAGTTGTATTGTTTGTTATACCATACATAAATATAGCATAATACAAAGACAAGTGATGACATAAACAGCAGGCGATATACATTATCACGTGCTATTTAACTTTTGTGGCATAAAGTCACAGCCAAGAGCAGCTGGTGTTGCCTGTGACTCAAATGACCTTTCAAGACCCAAAGGATGCCTCCCCATCCCATGAATGCTCCTCGCCATGCAAGATGCCTTTACAGCACCGGCAGAGACCGTGGCCGCTGTTTTCCTCCCCATGCCACAGCAGACGTTGCTGGCAACTGGAGGTGCTTGCCACCATGCTGCGAGATTTCTGACATGACTGCACTTTTAGCCAGGTGCCTGCATGATTTATGCTTATACGTCTATATGTATGTGCAAATATATACCACAAGAAAGATGCTGCAATGCATTAAGGCAGGAGAGTCATGCAGCATGTCTGTGATGGGCTGAGATTGCCCAGCTTGAACTGTATTTACCTATTTGCTTTGGGGAAAAATAAAATTCTATCAAAATGTATTTCTGCAAGTAAATAAAAATAATAAAAGATAAATTCTGCAAATATATAGGAAGATGGTCCATATTTGGGTCTTAACAATTTTGACAATGTCCTTTTGAGTGTAAAGAAAATAAGAGACTAAAAAACCCAAAGTTAGTCTTTCAAAAGCGAGTAAGTCATGAACTCTGATGACGATGAGACAATATTCCTTATTCTCAAGTAGCCAGTGAAAGAGGCACTGCCTAGCCTTCCGACACGCTGCACGGTAAGCCCAAGCCTACTTTGATACAGTCATCTTTCAGTAAGTGCGTTTCTCTTGAGTTTGTGAACAAGCTTCTGGAGTTTTAGAATTCCATTTATGCACATTAATGGAAAGACATTTTCACATCTTCTCAGCCAGCCACTGAAGGGAATCACCTTAATAGCACATGGAAAATACCCGCTTCCATACACAGGTCCTAATACTGGCCAATTTTGTTAGACCCACTGCTGTCAGTAAAAGTATTCTTAATTACTTTTATACTAAATATAAACATTGATACTAAGTTTCTAAATACTAAATACTATGTAAATAGTAAAAGTACATGTTTAGTATATATAAAGTATAAATAAACCCTTTTATACCAACGATTAAATGCACAGTAGTCCGAGTACTGAACCCGGAGTATCTGATTCTTCCTTCATAATAACACAAATCCACAGAGACCCGTAACAAGGTCAAAAGAACCACCCAATGTCGTAGGGTAAGAATGGCAATAGAAGGCAGAGTATAATAATCTTCAATATATTCACCTGAAAAATACTGAAATTTGTTGTGCTTACTAATCAAAATGGCCCCCAAAATATAACACGCTATCTGCGCAGATTTATTTTACAGATTTATTTTTGAATGGTCCAAACCAGTATCTTAATCATCACCAGTCCACGTGAGCAACTGACCCGACAGGCAGGTACTGGCCAAAGGTTAAATAGAATGAAACGTCCCTAAGTACTCCTTCCCATGGACGTGTTCGCTTCATTTTCTTGCTGTTTTGGCAAAGGGTGAGGAAGTTGCTTATTTGGCACATGGGTTTTTTGCCTGTTACTTCATGAGAATTTGAAATAAAGGTAATAAAGGTCAAATAAAAGCACAATAACAGAGATACCTCCAGATACTTCTGAGCCGGTAGCCTGGAAACCCTGACGCCAGTGAAAAAAAATCTGCTTCACATCAATGAAGATAAAGCTTTTATCCAACGTCTTTGAAATAAGTACTTATCCATACAGTCTTTTGTTAACCATTTCAAAGGTTACGTAAGAGCTACTCGGACAAACATGGATGCTGTTCGTGGGAAATGGGTATTTTAGAGACTCATGGAGTTTGATGAAGATTGGAGACCTTAGGAATGACTCATAATTTATCGGTGCAGTTACCCACACAGAAGAAAATAACCGTATTTCTCTTTGCACTTATTTGTACCAGACGTTAGCTTCTCAACATTACATATAGATAAGGAAACTTTAGAACTTACTTATTTCTCTTAGTTTTGATGCTAAGATCATCATTTTCATCCCCTGGACAAGAACTAACACATTTATCTGCTAAAAAGAAATAAATAGTTATTAGATTTGAACTAGATAAATGGGAATACAAATTCCTCAGATTAACCTTTCATTTCTTGTCTTTGGCTGCTGCTCAGGTATTTACTATTTTTCACTCTCCACAGAGTGCTTTAAAAATAACACATACTTCACGAGATCCTCAGAAACACCTTCCTCCAAATGAAAGAGAGCAATAAACCCCACCGTTTCTATTCTGAAAAACCGCTCATTGTTCACGTGCTGACCAAAACTGTTCATTCTTCATTTGTGACAGGATTTTATTTAAATCTTGTTATCGTTTCACCTGATACTCCCTCCTCCCTTCCAGTCAATATACAGCTACAAAGACATTTCTGCAAAATTATTCCAGTCCTGGCAGCCTGAAGGATTCAATAGCGTTATCTCACACCTTAGGGAAGCTCCTTCTTAAAATTTCTTTCTTACAAAGTCTCTCTTTCATATACAAGCAACTGCAATGCTGCTTTTCCAGAAATTCCACCGCCAGTACAGCAAGGCTACGGGGACACCCACAAGCTCCACGCTCCTGATGCCGCAGAGTAACTCCGAGGCAACACCACCCTCCTGCTTTGGCCCGGACACCCGTCCTTGAAGGACTCTGAGGTTGCGCTGTCAGTCACAACAAACGTGAGGAATATGGAACAGATATTTATTCCTGGAATCTACAGTGCTTTTTCATGCATCCGAACTGCAGTTTTCCCCAAAATCCAAATGGACAGATGGCCAGAGGCCAGGTCCACCCAGGGCTCGCTTGTGCGGGGCCTTTTCCCACTTCCCCGCAAATTAGTTGAGAAATCCGAAAATCAAACTGCACGTGGATAGCTCGGGAACATCAGACACACCAAACCTCAGTCTTTTTGTATGAGGCTGGTAATGAAGACATCTTGCTAGTCAGGAAACTATGAAAAAATAAATGAAAAATGAATAAAAAAGTGAACTGAGGTTATGGAGATAAAAGGTTTGAATAACTTGATATGGTGAGGTCTGATCTCACTAAAATCAGATGAAACTCCGAGACACCTGCTAGAAAATGGGTCCAATCCTTGTATCATTGAAGCTAACAGAAATTTGGCCATTTATTTCAAGTTTCAATTTAAGAATCTTGTTCGCAGCTCATTTGGTTTCCCTCTTTTAGGGAAATGACATCTTTATTAGTACGCTTTCAGCAAATGTTACCTTTTATTTAGATTAAGTGCCTGAACCAAGCAGACAGTAAATCACTGCAAAAGGAACAATAAGAAGCCAAGAGCAGCTGCGCCGTTGTGGCGTGGGAAGACCCGAGGCAGGAACAGAGACCACGTGAGCAGGAGCTACACCGCAGGTGCAAACGGACTCTTTACAACTTCAAATGATAATAAGGAGAAAGGAACAGCTTTCCAAGATAAGGAGAGTTTGATCTCAACACTCCTGATGATACACGAGCATTATGGATACATAAATGAATTTAATAATGTTTTGAATAAACATAAATTCACTGGAACTATTACCTCTTCTTGGTAAATTCTTCTTTGGAACACCCAATTAAAAAGACAAAGAAAGAGGAAAAACAGCCTGTAACTCCGAAGGTGGAATGTCATTCAAGAGAGATATTATAAAGCTATTGATCGGGAGCTGAGCAACCTGTGGAGGCAGCGGTGATCTTAACTTCAATGAATCCAGAAGGTAATAACATGAAGTGACAGAGTACTCGGTGGTGTTTTCAGAGAGCACTGACGTCCAAGGTGACTGGGCAAGCACAATCCTGTTCCTACCAAATTTCACCACCGTTAAAGGAAAGGGAAAGCCACGCGTGGGGCACCTCCTGCGTTCGTCACACACCACGGAGAGCCTTTCCAGAGCCGGCCAGAGGCCGAAGGTTGTGCTACGCTCAGCCATTACGAATCCTGATGGGATGTTCTGTCAGTAAAGCAACACGGGGTGAGAAGCCCGGCCCTCGCGGCAAGCCTTTCCCGTTCGACACTGCCACCCGACAGGAGAAAACTCACTGGGGGTGACAAACGATGATGTGATGTTCTCCAGCTACGTGAAGCTGAACTCGAATCTGAAGTTACCTTACGACAAGATCTTTCACAGATTTCTGAAAAGGATATATCATTTTTAAATTTTGTTGGGAAAAATACGTGAACCGGGCAGTTATAAAGCTGAACCTTAGTTACTTGCAGAGAAAAGAAATTATTTCAGTCTTTACTTCCATCCGCTGGCTCCTGACACACCTCGGGTTCTCCCCGAGAGCAGTGACAGCCCCCCTGAGGGAGGGACCCCGAACCCTTCTCGCTCTGCTGCCGGAGTGGCTGCTGTGGGTACGCTGGCTTGGACAAATGGGACAAGATTAGAGTTGGGATGATCACGTAAAACCTCAGTGCAATGGAAAAGTCAGTAAAACATGACAGATGGTATCTACGCTCTCACTCAGGAACCTGCTGAATCACATCGCACCGCAGGACCTCTGGCAGGATTATAAACCGACTTTGAAAGGGAAGAGAGGCAGCCGAGCACAAAATCTAATAATTGATTTAAAGCTTTGAGGAAGAATATTACTCAACAGTCATCTTTCCATGAAATCATGAAGCGGAGCACTGCCCCGATCTGACGGTCTATCTAGCTTAGTGCTGATTAATTAAATCATTCAGCTAATCCCAGCCAAGTCATGAATTCCGGTTCATTTTCCAGAACAAACACCAGCATTTACCAGGTGAGCTAAAGCGCCGTCAATCCATCGGCCACAGGCAAAATTCTGACTTGCAATTTTGTTAAGAGACCTGGCACCCACGTGTCGCAGGGAAGCCCGGGAGCTTCCCTATGCTGTGTCTAGGGACCGCGCTTCGTGTTTTGGTCTGAATGCTCAAGGGTCCAAAATATTTGTGGGAACAGAGTAAACTAAGTCATAACCGATTTTGAATAGGGATCGTAACAACCATGAATCAACATGCCATTTTCTGTGGTCAGAATGCCAGTTTTCTTCTAATTAGCTGAAAAAATAACGTCCTCAGCCTAAACATCCAGACAAACCATCTGAGCAGGTGAAGGAATAGGTAAAAATGTTTTTCTCCATTGCAATGAGACAAAAACATTTCAAGGAATCTTTGAGGGAAAAGAGGGATATTGTGGTCAGTCTGTGACCGTACTGAGACAGAGCAGTAACGACAGAGAGGGACAAGAAGAGAGAGCTGTCACCAGAAGATGTTGCACTCTGCTGTCAGACAGCTCTGCCTCGGGAATATGGAAGATCAAGGCATGAAGGTCCTGGGAACGCCGTCTCTGTCCTGGCCCTGCCTCTGGTCGGCCGCGGGTCCCTGCACCCGGGTGACGTCCCCGCTGGAGGGGCTGGCGTGGTGCTGGCCGAGAGCTGCTCTGCCGCAGCAGCGGTCCCCGTGCAGCTGCTCAGGAGGCACGGGAGGAGCTGCGCCTCCCCCCGATTCCACGGGATGGCCTGATGGGAACCCAGCAGTGAAGAGCCACGACACCTTCATCAGTCTCCCTAAGAACTAATACTTTGTGGAGGCGGAGTAATTGATAAATGAGTAATTTTTCATTTCTGCCTAAATTATAAACGCACTTGATCTTTCAGCGGAGTGATGCGCAGATAATCTATAGCACCCCATGAATAACTACGCTTGCCAACTTTTTTTGTGCCTTTGATTTAAAAATCCTAATTAAAACCCAGCAGCAGCAACTAAGCTAAATAAATGTGGCAGCCATTGTTGCAAACACACAGCTCATTTGGGTTATTTATTTACTCGAGATTACGAGCTAAGAGAAATGGTAACAAATAATTCCCTTCACCTCAGCAGCTAATATATACTAATTATAACCTGACTGTCTCAAATACTGAGCAACCGTGAGTCCCAGTTATATCAAGGAAGATGGAGACTATTAGCAACAATGAAAGCCATGGTCATAAAGAAACTGGTGCGTGAATTAAATCTTGGTGGTACTTAGAGATAATAAATAAAAAGGATGGAACACACAGCAAAACCCAGATTTTTGAAGTAGCACATATCAACAATGACTTGAGGCTCTTCTCGTTAATTAATTATAGACCATGAACAATGACCCTCGGTTTTGTCTTTGGCCATCATTCCCCCTTGTCAGTAATTAATTGATCTTTCAACATATCCTGTAATAAAAAACGTATCCTTATTTTTCTCCTGAAGAATGAACTTCAGCAGATACACTTTGCAATTGTTAGATATACAGCTAAAGTTATTCAAGGCATACACAAAAATGAGACATATACAAGCATCTGACGATTGAAATTTATACTGAAAAATGTGATGACATTATGTGTTGATAAGGACTACGCTAATGGAAAACCACTCTCTGTAGCTTTTCTTCAGTAACCGTCTGCTAATACCGATAACATAAATCCTGATTATCGCTCACTTTCATCTACCTGCAGACGTAGTCTTTCAAGCCCACAAAAGCACGCTGGCAGCCCCTGTTCTGCGGCAGTTAATTGGGAGCTGTGCCTGCGGATCAAAGCGTGCACTACAGCCCCCAACGGCCCGAGCGGAAAGGCACGTCGCTCCAGGAGACCGCCACTGCTGCCTGATTTTCAGTTATAAAATACTACGCTTTAAAAGAATGGTAACAGTCTCATTTTCTTCCCCCTCCATTTTTCTAGACCTCGCCACTAAAGAACTGGCATCAGCTGAAGGAGGCTCTCCAGTGAAACCGCTGTAAAGCAGAATATTCAAGAATGACAAGCAGCTAATCACAACAAGCAGCTTTTCAGATGACTGCCCTGCACCTCCATGTCCTCCCAGTAACGGCAGGTCTTACAGACACAGCTCCCACGTGAAAGCCAACGTAAAGTGTCAGGAAATAAAAGGAGGACTGACATGGCACGGAGCGCCTCCCAGTAACAGGGAGTCCACAAAAACTGGTGAAACGTCATCTCTGGAGAGAAATGTGGTGGAACAAACAAACTATGGAGCCACTACTGCACCGGCAAGCAGAGGCTGGCACGCTGGGCTGCTCCTGGACCAGCCTCCAGCACGGACAAAACCTGGACTGAGCAACTAAGGTACAGAGAGCAGAAAAAAAGCTGGCATGGCAAGGAGCGTGGGATGGGAAAGTCAGGCTGGGAAAGCTGCCTCCGCAAACCGGCCGCCTTGGGGAGGACCAGATAGCAAACACCTTGGATCACTGACAGGCCAAGGGTTGTCTTTTAAACCGTACTGTGAACCACTGAACTTGTATTTCTGCAGCTCAGCACTTATTCTTTAGCCACTACTCTCCCCTTCGGGAGTCCGCAGTGTTTAGAAGGTGACTGGCAGAGTCACGTTTAGATGGAAGCATCCACGTTTCCACCAAACCTTTTAGCGCTCATTAGAGATTTACTACTGGGATTTTTCCCCCCCTCTACAGCTTGGTTGGATAATCATCAGCTACAGAGTCTCTGCTTTTGTCTAACAGCTGAATAATGCATTGGTAATGCACTCCTAACGTACATCTTGGAAATAAGTGTAATAAAACATAAAGGCAGCGTCTTCTGAGATGTATTTTATACATCAAAGATTCAGCCAGTATAAGAAGCCACCTGTTTTTTCACTGCCAGTAACGAGAACTCTCTATCCCCCAGTTCAGCATTTCAGTGAAAATAAGGATTTTGCAATAAACATCAATTTTAACACAATACTTTAAATGAAATCTCAAAAGAAAACCCCTTTAATTACGGTTCTCAAACTTTCGCTGAACATATTTAGCGACCAGGTTTCATTCGACATTTGAGTTTAAATAGAGGCAAATAATCACAGGGCTTTAGTTACTTGCTGCAGCTTCCAGCTTGCGCTTGTGAGGAGGATCCTCGATGATCCGGTTTATGTCGCCGCGGTGCTTCAGGTCCACTGGCTTCTCCCAGACTGACAGCTGCATTGTAGGGTTGAAGAAGAAGACCCGGTCATCTCCAGTCCAGACTACACACCTAGTCCAAGTGATAAACTATGCTTAGATAACGTCAGATACACCCACGAACAAGAAATTAACCCGCAGTTGGCTTATTGCATCTCTGTTTGCGGTGCCTGGGTGAGACTCCTCTCCGACTGGCAGCCTGCCCCAGGCCCTGCCAGCCCATGCCAGTCACCTCAGGTGGGATAACTCCATATCAATAAAATGTCCCAGAAATGGTCTAAACAGCCCAAAAAAGCAGTAGGTGAAATATTCCATCACAGAAGGGAAAAAGCACCCAGTGAGGAGGAACGCCGTGGTGCTCACGGCAAGAGAAGCCATAGGAAAATACATTTCACGTTCTAAAGCCGTGGCTGAGAGCAGCAAGCGGCAGAAGCTGCGGCAGTGGGGCTGGGTGGCCACGGCCTCGATGCCCACGGGCCGGGGCTGTGCCTGCTGCTGGCCGGCAGCCACGGGAGCCGATCTGGCTGTGCTGGTGGGAGAAGGTGTAACAGCAGCATCCCCGTGGCATCTCCAAAGCATCCCCACGGCATTCCCGTGGCATCCCCACCAGCTCCCACCACGCTCTGTGCTGGACAGGTACAACCAGCCACCACAGAAAGCTTTAGGTTGATTTTTATGGGCTCTGTTTCAAATTTGAAAAATGCGACCAAGTCGCTGCTGTACAAACCACCGTTTCTTGGCTTGGTCAGTTAAAATTTGCATGACAGCACTTCAACTTTTTGTCCTAAAATTCATTTTAAGTCAGCTAAAATAACGTGAAAATAAGTATCACACCATCCTTAACAGACATTCAAAAACCTCAAGCTGTATGTCACTAAATCTGTATGTAAATAAACAAACACAATATCAATCTCAAGCCCGCACTTTCTGAATCATAATGACAACTAACAAACATCATACACACCCTCTGCCTTCCTCACACACACACATACATTTATAATGGGAAAACGTTGGTCTCACTGAAGCATAAATACCTGGAGGGAACAAACCTTATCATTAGAAGCTCTGCTGCTTAACTGTTATTAAAAGCAAGGAACAAAACTGGTTTAAAAACAGTCTGGTCTGGGCAAAAGACTGCAAATATGAAAAATGCTCCATCACTGCAGAGTGCTGTAATAAGATAATCCAACATTCTCTCTGTACCACTGGCAAGACATCACCATTGATCTTGCCCAAACACATAATGAAAAATGCATAACCTCTGTAAGAAAGGGTGGCGGGAGCTGCAGGGTGCGGGGAGCAGGGCGGTGTGCTCAGAAGTGCCTTACTGAGCCCGCACATCACAGTAATTACGTTTGGCAGAGTTAAATGTTCTCCTGAAGAAGAGGACCACAAAATTGGTTGCACAAACCCAGCCGCTGACTTCAGTCCCACTTACACCCCCAGAAGTTTTGGCATCCTGAGTTCAGTGACACGGACATGACATTTTAATGATTTTCTGTTTATTTTAATGCACAAATGTTTTGGATCAGGAAAGAGCCTCACAGACAGATGCTCTAACCCCCCGTTGGGCAATGATCAGGTATAGTTATGACTTCTGACTTTGCACCTTGGAGCTAAGGGAACCTCTGTTCTCCCAGAAACGCTGACCCACCAGCCCCAGCCTCTTCTGCAGAACACACCGAGAGGGATTTCTACAGCAACGTGTCAAACTGAGACCCCACGCTCCCACAAATACCACAGTCGTCCCAGAAGGACGGGAAAAAATCCTGGCAGTTAGCTGAAGAGGACAGTCATAGCTGATTAATTTAAATGGGTTCTTGTAAACCTTTTATTAAATGTTAGAATTATAGCCAGGGCACAGGTCCAATCCTGCCCAGGAGTAAATGCCTGCTTGGAAAAGCCCCTTGCTGTAACTCCTTTCATTGGCAAGTAAGCACACTGCAGAATGGGAGCTGCTGGGGAATTGGCTGCAAACAATGGCAAACTTAAAACCAGCATCTTGTTTGGGATCTGCAATGCTACCACATGCACGCGGGACTGCCGAAGCCGTTACCTGACAGAGATTCTAAACAGTGGGTCGGGAAACGCGCGTTCTGTCTCTGCTGGTACGCGGCTGCGCTCACTGGCCACACACACAGATGTTGATGGTGCTCATTAATCACTGAGCATCGCCAGGTCTCGTGTGCCATCACCCCAGGTTAGAAACTCCGCGGTCCCTTGTGACACCTCTTCACTTTTCCACGACTAATACAATTTGACATTTAATTTAAAATTAATGTCCCTTTCCCCATGTAACATGCCACCTGTTCCTCTTTGGTATAATAAGGGTTTCAATTATCCACAGGGGACGCACGGTATTTCGTTTCAGTCACAGAGCAAAAACTGGAAACACAGGTATTGCTATGGTCACGTTTCCCTTTAGAAAATTGTACTTTAAGAATGAGTAAGGGCACAAGATGATGATATTAGTATTTTTTTTTATTTCATAGGGTAGGTAAGGTTTGGTAACTTTCCTGAAAATTTTTCTGCCATTAAAAATTATGGTCTAGCTACTTCTGACAGGTACTTGGCAATGTCACATCAACCCTGGGTCCTGCAGAAGCAGGGAGCCAACCTATGGGTGGGGAGAGGCTGAAGTAAATTCAGGGTTTGTTGAATTTGTGTTGCATATCTAGTTTCAACCTATCAGAAAAAATTGTAAATAGTGATTGAAGCACATGGAGTGTGCCCACAGGTGTCAGCCAGAGTACAACCCGATTATTTTATCCAGCATAAGAATGCATATGGGTAAAGGAAGTAAAAAAATCCTTCTAGGCAACGGTTCAGGATAGAAAGTGAAGAAAGTTTTTATCTATTTAATAATGACATGAGAGCTTTAGTTACCCAACATGTAGTTACCTGAATGGGAATGTGGTCAGGAAACCGGGGTCATGAGACACAACCTGTTTTCACTGATACAACCTGAAATCAACAGTACTCTTGCAAGACAGTAAGAGTCATCCACTGGCAATGAAATAACTGGGAGAGAAAGAGGAGCTGGCCCTAAAAAGCAAGAACATTTCTCACGGATCCTGTTTTTCCCCTTTGATCCATCCAAGCAGCATCCAAGCTGGATCCTCGACACGTGTGAGACGCGGCGAGGCAGAGCCCAAGGAGCACGGCCGAACGCAGCCCTGCTCGCAGCAGGCAAGCGGCCATGCATGCCCACAAAACCAGACAGAGAAACCCTCGGTTGCCTCCTGCCGGACCTGGTCCCTGGCTGAGCCGGAGCGCGGCAGCACACTGCCCTTACCTCGCACGCCCCGGGGAGCTGGCTCACACCGTGGTTGTGGCTGCCTCCCCGCAATTTCATTAAGCACATGATTAATGAGGAAAAGCTCCAGAAGCTGGAACAGGCACCCAGCATTGCTACTTAACACCCAGGGTAACGTATTTTCCCCACGTACCAGACCACTAATGCATGTTTGGCAAGGGAAACAGCACTGATGAACGGCTTCTAGCAGGTCTGATTGCATTTGCTTACCATGGTGATCCTGGCACTGGAGTGGATGCCACGGGCTTGTTGCCGTTTGATGTGCTGTCATCCTCATTTACTAGTTTAAAAGAATGACCCTTGAAAGACAGATAGAGATTAGTCAACAAATAAAGCCGATGCAGAAGACTCTTAATTGTTATACAAATCACTCTCTAACGTGAAGTGGATTACCCTTATTGCCATTATTCCATGAGCAGCTTTATGAACAACCAGCTACCTTGAGAATAGCCCAGATAAACGGGAAATAATAAAAATGTCGCCCCACTTACAGCAATACAAATGAAAAACCAGCAGATATGCTTTTGTTCAGGCCAATAGCTCACTTGGGATAGTGGGTATAACTCTGCGTTGCAGCAACGAGGAGAGCCGCCTCATCAGAAACGAAGGGTGGGGAGTGATGCCCATCCTAGTGAGGGGCAGGCTCAGGCAGGAGGGTGCTCCCACTGCCGCCGGCCCCGGGGCTGCGCACAGAGCAGCGGCGCAGGCAGGGGAGCGGCGGGGAAATGGCCAAGGAAGGGGTGCGGGTGGCACACGTGGCAAGAAAGCACTTGTACCAGCTCCAGCGCGTGAGGCAGCCTTTGGCCAAAGGGAACCACTGACACGGGCGCAGCAGGAGCAGCTGAGCGAGCCCTGGGGAGCACACGCTGCTCCACAGAGCTCAGCACCCTCGCTGCTATCACCGGCTGCTCCCTTCTGAGCAGTTTTTCTGGGACTTCCCAAAGACATAACAACACCGGCAAGAGGGACCCTCCCTGGCTGCAGCCAGCAGTGACCCTTTGGAGATGGAGGGGACCCGGCTGCACTCCTGTCCCCATTGAAGCCCCCTGCGACAGCCTCTCTGCGTAAGGCTGGCTGTACTGACGGAGCAACAGACAACGCGGCAGGGTTGTATGGTACAGCTGACAAGTGTTTTACCCGCTGAAGAACAGCTATTTTTTATTGTAGTAGCTTACGGAAATGAACGGCAAGGGGGAGGTGTGGGAGGAAGGCAGCGATCTGGCTCAGTGCAGTATCAAAACATGATAAGCACATACTTAATTAAAAAATAATACAGCGTATGTCCAGAGGTCTTCATCTTGAAAGTATTTTACAACTTAAAACCCTAAGGAACGTGCCCGACTACCAACACACCTGCAAACGTGGGGAACACCTGCAGCGCCTGGTAGGAATGTGCCAAAGGAAAATAAACTGAACAGCAGCTCAGTCCACAGGTCCTCCTCCGGCAGGACAGAGCTCCTGCTGCAAAAAGCATGTGTGCACGGAGCAGAAATGCGGGGGAACAGACCACGCCTGCTCCAAGGCGGCTTCAAGCATCTTCTGCACTGCTGCTTTGTGAGCCTGAGATGCTCTTCCACACCCCCACACCCTGATAAAGGTTTGCCTCTTTTAGCTTTAGCCATTTGCATGAAGGCTGCATGAGCTGCGCAGCAAGCAAATATTTCCATTTATTTCATAGAAGCTGGGAGTATGATCTAGGTTCTTTTCTGTTATATAATAATCTAGGCTTTTTTATAAAAAGCTGTTGAACTTACACGCATATAGTACTTCCCATCTGTAAGCTGCACATAATATTTGCCATCTGCTTACATTCACCTGTCAGTTTTATTTAAGGACCTTGCAATTATCTGTAAAGGAAGGCTACAGAAGTGCACAGCACAGTTAAATTAATAACACCAAAAAGGTGGACTCCATGAAAAAATTCTTCCTTGCACCTGGGGTTGATGTTGCGATAAGCAGCACGACATCCAGCGAGGGGATCCTGCTCCGAGCGGGGGCTGACCCAGCTCCACAGGTCCCGGCCACCGCAGTGAGCTGGAGAAAGTCCCAGGCACTCTGCTCCTGCACTCCAGCTTCTCAGTACATGAATTTTGTTCCGGGCTGCGTCACCCCTCCACGTTGGCACTCACACACCCTCCCCATTGACTCGCTTCTCCTCCAGCATGGGGAGAAAAAGCAGCCACGAGCATCCCTCCTCTGATACTCTGACACTGCAGCGACAGAGCTCCTACAAAGCACCAAGATAAATTAAATAGATAGCGCTTTAAAATTGGCTGTAGGAAACCTGAATCCCCAGCACAGCTCCTGCCACAGGACAGTCCTTTATACTGACTCTGATTTGTGCAGTTCAATATTTAAAGAGGTTTTTAAAAGCAGCAGCTCCATCGCAGACCTTATCGCCATCACTCTCCACGGGGGTACTCTTCCTCTCCGTATGTAAAATCAAGGTCGGTGGGCAGGAGGATCTACTCGATTCTTTGCCGTTATCTGTGAGGGGAAAGGATTTCTTTTTAATGTGCAATAAATACATTCCCAACAAGCCAGAACTGGCGAAGAAAAACCAAACCACTCCCTGCGGCTCCGAGTCTCCTCTCCTCACCTCCTCCTCTCGCTCAGCCCGTTATTTACACACATCCCTGCGTGCCGAGGACCACAGCACCTTTCTAAATGCCATGCTGTATTTTAAGGGGACACACTCACATACTTCAGAGTGAGGCTTTTATTGCACTGAGCTTTTTGTCCTGCTATCCCTGAATCCAAAACTTTTTTCCAGGGGAAATATCCCCGACTCCCTGCCCCACGGCCGCCCCCGAGGGGCTCAGGGCCAGCCAGGCCCCTCTCCCCCCAGCCTGCAGATACCGGCGTGTTCTGGGTTAACCTCCGTTGGAGCCGCCGATGAGCATTTAGTTGCATTTCCAGTGGAAGCAGTTGTATGAACATGTTCCTCCCCTTTACGAACAGCTGTCTCCATCCTGAAACGCTAAACACCAAAGTTTCCACTGGCTACAAAATGTGTATGTCTCGGTAACGGAGGGGCCATAAGGGACAGGAGGGAAAGGCAAAAAGGCAGCAGGTATGAGACACAGACCTAACCATCAGAAAAAAGTAGTTTTCACAGTAAGAAGCACTAAGAAAGACATTGTTCTTTTTATTTGATTGGGGGTTTTTTTGTCTTGTCTTTCCACTTCTCTTAGAACACATATTTGGGGGTTTGAGCTAAGGGACTCTCCAGTCAGCTGGCCCATCCCGCCTGCAGCAGGGATATAGATTCTTTCTAAGCTGAGCAGTCCCAGGGAAAGCGTACTCAGCACCTTCCCACTCGTTCTTCCCTCCCCAGCCATCGCCTTTGCTCAGGCGGAACGGAGCAGGACAGCAACGGCTCCAGCGGGGAGCACGTGCAGCCGCTCAGGCTACGCGACCTGGTGCATTCCTCCGAGAACGAAAGTCCCTGAGCACGGCCCCGTGCCACTGCACTTGGGACTTCCATCTCAAAGCCTGCACAATTGTAGGCAGTTAAACAACAAATAATGACGACGTTTCAACTCATTCGTGATAAAAACTCCACAAGCAATGTAGAATCGTAACCAAGCATTCCTGTGCCTGAAGAGTTCCAGCACAGCAGTTAAATTGCCAAAGGAGGCTCAAAGCGCTCAGGGCTGCGGTCCACAACGGTCCGTCCCTGCCAGCACGCCCGTGTGCACGGCTCTGCACCCACAGCCCCCTGCCCGGCTTTGCAGGGAGACACCCACCCCACGCCCAGCCACCGCGCACAGCCGGCACGGGCTCCTCAGAGAGCTCCAGCACAACGCCACACTGCAAATACCGGGTAACGTTACCAGTGTTAAGAGTGCTCTAATGAGGAGAAGCCACGACATACCTCCCCCCTCATCCATCTGGAGTTACGGAGCATCTTCTGTCTGCCAAACAGGCTAAAACCGTGGTATAGTAGCTTCAAGAAACTATTTGCAAGCACTGCTTTTCTAGGACTGCATATTATATAACAGATTCACATGTCAAAATACCATTCAATTCATTTAAAAATTACTCTGACTACAGAAGAGGCACACACGTAACAGGAGCTACACGGAGGAAAAGGCAGGAGTCTCAGCCATTGGACTCTGCTTCACTGTGGAATGTATCACAATAATAAAAATTTAAATATATGTCATTCCTCTCAGAAGATGACTTACTCAATTTTTACAGGTAGCGAAAAAGAAGGTTTGCAAACCACATCAATTAATTTCCATATTAAAGGAGCTAGGAGTAGGGAGCAGCTAATACATATCAAAAAGGTCTCTGAATTTCTCTTTCTTCACGAGACAGCCGTTAACAGGGAATCAAAGCATTACAGGCACGTTCGTCTTTGAGTGCCACAAAGTCACACACGGCTTCAGCCCGCCGGCGAGCGCCCAGCCCTGCCTTCTCCTGCCGGGCTTCCGGAGAGGTGAAGGAAATCCCGGCAGAGTGTGCGGGAAGGCCGGGGGCACCGGAGGGACAACGCGGGGACCCTGCTGGGACCAGCCCCGTGGGCAGCAGTGCCACACGCGAGTGCCGGGGAAGGCAGGAGTCGGCGGCTGGCACTGGCAAATGGTGCCATAAGCCATGATAAAGCCCCGGATGAGGAAAGCAAACACAGCGAAAGGACAGCCGAGGACCAAGGACGCTTCTCGCGCTCACCGCTCTGTGAGATCTGGAGGCACAATGAGCGCACCTCACTTAAATTAACCTCCCACAGAACCACAGAATCATTAAGGTTGGAAAAGACCTGTAAGACCATCAAGTCCAACCACCAACCCAACCCCACCATGCCCACTAAACCATGTCCCACAGTGCCACGTCCACACGTTCCTTGAACACCTCCAGTGATGGTGACTCCACCACCTCCCTGGGCAGCCTCTTCCAGTGCTTCACCACTCTCTCAGGAAAGAAATTTTTCCTAATATCCAGCCTGAACCTCCCCTGGCACAACTCGAAGCTATTTCCTCTTGTCCTGTCACTTGTCACTTGGGAGAAGAGACCAGCACCCACCTCACCACAACCCCCTTTATTCTCCAGCTCTAAAACATGGCAGAAGAAAGACAACGTGCAGTTTCTCAACTGTTTCACAGAGGTATTTCATTATCTTGCCATGCCTTTTCCCATCACTCCGACTCTCCCACTGCTGTTCCTCTGGGATATCCTTGGCGGCTTGTTCTCTGCTCCCATGCCATGCCACAAGCCAGCCCTCGGGCGCCGCCCTGTGTGGCACAGCAGGCACAATGTGTTCCGTACAGCCTCCCTCCTTTCCAACAAAGTTTTTAAACCAAAATATTAGCGTGCCTTGTGGAAATATGTTTGTAGAGGATGAAAGGAACCTTGAGACATCCCCCTCTGCAGCAAACATTCCTTTGCAAGTCATTGATTTTGCAGCAATTTAAAGGCAACTGGAACAGCCCAGGTTTGGGACGGCTTTTGCAGGCGCACAGCTGGCGCTGGCCACGTTTCGCAGGCGCACAGCTGGCGCCGGGCTCAGGGCACCACAGCCGACCATGTGCTGGGAGCCTTTTGAGGGCAACGCTGCTGAGCGGCGCGGTACATCTTGGCATTTCCAGCTCTCAACTCTTCTGTTCTTGCCATGAAATAGTCCCTGAAGCAACAACTCGGGAAGGCCAATTAGCTGCCGATGAAACAGCCACGGACAACTTGCTGTTCGGATTGTGTCACTCAAACATGGAGCAGCTGGACATGGAGCAGCACGCTGGGGAAAAGATGTCTAACGGACCTGGGATTTATTTTTCCTTTTAATAGGGAAATCGCATCAACCTCTCTTCCAGCTCTGCTTCTTTCTCTACTATTTCTCTAATCCTAGAAAAAAAGGTTTTGTTATTATTAGAATTTTGAATCTTTCTCAGTCTTCATTATCACGTTGGTTTAAGAAGTAGCCAGGATCTTTCATTCACCTATACGCACATGCACGCATGCATGAGGAACAAGAAAACACGTTTACCTAGCTGATGTCAACTTTTATTTAGTCATTACAAGCATCAATACAAATACATAAATGTCAATTGGGAGATTTAAACAAACGGTTGCAAAAGTGAAATTCGGCAGAGGAGTTTCCCAGAGCTGATGCTGAAGAATGAAATAGGAGAGGGAGCCTAAACCACACTCGCACAGCTCCGGGAGCTCTGGTTTGATACCAAGGAAGGTACAACATATGGCGCAACTGCTTTGTCATGGCTGTTCTTACCCTGCTCTTTAGTAACTGAAGATTGGCTTGAAGTACGGAGCACGGACGTACCAGACGGACGTACCGGTGCGGACCAAGCCAGGAGGCTCTCATGCACAGGCGGCCATTCACTCCTATTTGAACCTGACACATCTTCAGCGCGGAGACACTCTGCGCTGCCAATGCCCGAGACAACCTCTCTTTTTTCCCCTCTTTTGAGCATCCGAACAGGAAAGCTGAAGCCCCAGGGAGGGACTTGGGTGCTCCAGCTGTTGCTCAAAATACAGCATCACCGGCACAGCACACAGAGGTGAGCTTCTGGAGCACGCCATTCATTAGGCATTCACACGTGAAATACAATTCCATGAAATTTGGGACAGTCAGCACATATAAAATAAGATGGAAATAAAAAAAATAAAATAAAAAAAGAAAGTCCTGAAAGTCACTGTGCCCGTCAGGAGTCATTTACTTTTATATCTCTAGTTGAACACTGTGACTGTCTTCCCTAAGTATAACACCAAGAGAAAAATCACCCCAGCTTGCGGTCCCGCTGAGCTGGGGAGGCCCCGGCTTTTTTCCCTGCTCTTTAACTTAAGAGCATAAAATAAACTGCAGTCTGACAATTAAGCCACCATGACATATTTCCAACATAATCACGCACCTTTTTTTGCCCCTAAACTTAGCAGTGTGATTACCAATGATGTGTTCCAGCATGTGCTGTAACGCGGCCGAAGGATGCGCTGGAGATGGGAG
Organism: Gavia stellata; assembly: GCF_030936135.1. Classification (NCBI taxonomy): domain Eukaryota; kingdom Metazoa; phylum Chordata; class Aves; order Gaviiformes; family Gaviidae; genus Gavia; species Gavia stellata. The sequence continues at coordinate 40,422,315 of NC_082602.1, forward strand.
GATAAAGATACCTGATTAAAGAGACTTCTCTGAGGCTCCACGGCAGGTAGGGAGACATGAATAATTCACAGTGTGTAAAGTAAAGGTGAAGCAGCGAAACTATCTTGGGTGTATCACAGAGGATGTAGGTGTAAGATCATAAACATCTTATTAAAAGCAGAATTAGAGAGGAAGAGGTAAGGGGGAAGATTGATTCACTCCAGATGCAGCTATGGAGAAGAGATAATAAAAATTTGTTTTGCAAAGGTATTTAGAGGCCAAACCTCCATTAATCTCAAAGTTTAAAATTTTTATTCTAAATGTTTCCGAGAACTGGATTTACTTCAAGTGCACCCATCTAAACACTCAGCTTTTATTATCCCACCACTATCTCTGTAGATCAGGTCCGCCTCTCCTCACAACCTTACTGCTTTTGGGTTTTGAGATTAGCCTACAAACCGTACCTGATGGACTCACAGTTCCTCCTCTGCTGCTTCTGCCTCGAGCCAAGTGTGGGATTTCAGTGCTGCTACGTCAGCCAGGTCCCTGCCCCGCTCCCGCAGGCGGGGATCCCACCTTCAGCCCATCATCGCTGCTTCAGGGCAACAGATCCTGCTCCTGCTCCTGCCTGCACACTGTATTTAACCCTTGAATTCGTGTCTATTTTCTGCTTTGACCAGTTTCTCTGTGCCCTGCCAAATGCTGTCTCCCCTCTTAGAACAAGTCTCCTTGAGCAGTGCTTTTTCCTGCTGTAGCAATCTCTTCCCACTCACCCCTTTATTTTTCTGGAGATTTGTAATGGGAACAGTAGAATAACAAGGACAAATTCTTTGTCCGTTGTACCATACCGCGGGCTATATGGCTGGTGCAGAGTTCGAGGACAAACTCATATAATTGTTGGACTTCTCAGGCACACAGCCAACACTGCCCAAGAGATGCTATTTGCCACTACCCTGAAAATCGTTTCTTTGTTAGACGGAAAAGGTGAAAAACCCCTCCTGGCATATTCCCTCGGACACCGTGCAGGGTGGGCAGCGCACCATCCCCACCTCCCAGACTGGCTCCATGCATTCATTTCCCGTAGAGCTGCACAGGCGGGAGCATTGCTACCAGCATCGCTGCCCTCGGAGCAGCATCAGCTCCCGCCAACACCGGGCACGGCACAGGGCCCCCATTCGTTCGCCTCCTCCCTCCCTGAGCACGAGGCAGCTGCTGCCTCATCGGTGGGGTATTTCTACCTGGTTTTGCATTTCCCCCTCGTTTAAGCCTCTGTACCACTTCCCAGCCTCTCTCTCCAGCGGTTTCTGCACCTCGGCGAGCTGGCCCAGGCTAAGCCGGGCTCTGAGTCAAAGACCTTTGCTGAATCTTGCCCACCCTCCTTCCTCTGCTCTTCACCTGTGATTCTTTTTAAGTATCAAGATCTCGGCCCTGATCTTCAAGGCACTTAATGATCTGAGCTCTGAATATCTTTAAAGTCATGCAGAGCTCTGTGAGGGTGGTAGTTACAGCTCCGCCTCTCTTGTACCTACTGCCATGCAAAAAAGTCATATTTGTACTTGAGACTGGACTTTTCCAGCTTCCAATACAAAAATAAATGCTTACTAGAAGCCAGGATCATCGCAAAGTTTACTCCTTCTGCTCCAGAAATACAGAAAATTTTGTTAATTTTGTCTTCAGAGAAAGAGGGATTTGGTGTTGTCATGAGCAAAATCCAACTGTGCCAAGCCTCGCTGAACACCCAATTCTCTCTTTAGAAACCAAGTCAAAGAAAGGCTTATCCATATTGTAAAACAAAAGTCCGGCTGTAATGCCACATAAAATCTGTGCGCTGGCTTAATACTGCCGCTGTACGTACTGGCAGTAAAACACAGTGGCATAGGCTGCCATATGTATGTTAAAGCACTCTACACAATAGATAGAAGATGCACGGCTTAGCAAGTTGGTATTCTAGTTGTCTGCCCTAGTCCTCTCTCAGAAATAACTACGCCTGTGTTTCAGTGCTCCTGGGCTGCAGACACTCAACAAATATGTTTTTCAAGGTCCAGAGTTTTTAAATTAAAAAAAAACAAACAAACAAAACACCAAAACAAAAACAAACTTGGAGGTCGTTATCTTCTTACGCCACCTCTCCACCCTAACCATCCACCTGGCCCACACGGGTGACCCAGAGCAGGCTGGCGTGCTTGAACCTGCCACCCAGGCACCCCAAGGTCCCCGCACCAGGTCCTGCTCTGCAGTGGCCGGGTGGCAGCTCAGCCCCGGCCCCCCACCGCCCGCCGACTCCGGGTCCTGGTCACCCACGGGACGTGGTCAGGTCCCCAGTGTCTCCTAACAGCGTCCTAAAGTGCACCTTTGCTTTCCTGTAGCACTTTGAGGCTGCTGTGCGAAAACACCTTTATTACTGTCATTTGCTCTTCATTATGATTCCTACTTTGATTGTTTGTCTACTGGAGATAACGAAAGTTTGTAGCAACCTATAGAAGAGAGTGTCACCTCCTTAAAAACATTAAAGAAATATCCATACTACACTTGAGTGAAATTGCAGTGAAATTGAGTTAAATGTAGTTGGCAGCAAATCAAAGATGACAAACAGGGGCAGATGAAGGTATTTTGTATTTTCAAGAGAAAGCTGGAAACAAAAATATAACGTTCATCTTATTTACACTACTTGTATGCATACAAAAATGTAACAATTGCTCTTCCAGAATGATGGCCTCCCAAGAGTATAGCCACTTGATTTAGGCAACCTACTGACCACATGTCACGCTGGCCTCATCATCAGGAGTCATCTGTCTAGTCATCAAAAGGCTTTATACAGTTAAATCCTTACTCAGCATGACAGATAAAATCAGGAGTGTTTGTGTTTTCAAGTCTTCCAAGAATAAGATTATGAAATATATTTGATATGGAATACATCAGAAACTACAATTTCAGTTTTCAACCAGCAACAAGCTGCAGATCAGCATGACCCTTGCACAAACCCTCATCTTTCTGTCCCTGCATTCTTTCAACAGTTTTAATATTTCCTCCGTCTCACCTGCTTCTGACAAGAAAGCAAGTCAATACAATTCTTGGTGACTTTAAGGAGAAGCATGCAGGTCTTCCAGCACAGTAACTGTATAGATGATAAAAGAAGTAGGTATTTATCAAAAGCAAATCAAACCAGACAAGAAACTTTAAACTGAAGTATGTCAAAAGAGACATGTATGAACTTTCTTTCAGTTTTAAGGTGTCTGTGTCATAAAATTTTCAGCAATTTCCAGACAGAGCTGGAATACTCAGCAACATAAATTCAGTCAGAGGATCTCATTCAGGACAGGCAGAGCAGCAGGCAGACCTGCTCCACTTATGGATTTGCCTAGAACAGCTGACCACAAAGTATTTTATGAAACTTTTATCTTAGCTGTGCGTAGAGCCGGTGAGGTGAGATACCCACAAAGGAAACGGCTTAGCTGGACAAGAGTGAGCTTCTCTCCCAAAAATCTGTACATGAACAAACACAGTACAAGTACACTCATTTCTAGTACGCAACCCTTCAACACCTCCACAACCACATTAATCCCTAGGTGTGAAGGATCAGATAAATCACGCCTGAACTGATACCTAGGAATTCCTGATAAATGCCAGTATTTCCATGAAACACGGCTGGGAAGGTGCGTTCAGGACCCCGTGGTGCCGCACAGCCGGCAAGGGCTGGCCGGCAACCCTCTCCATGGCTGTGTGCACCCAGCTCAGGCAGAGGAACAACCTGCCCAGCCCCACCGCAGCACCTCACCTCCACTAACACAGCTCCTGACTTCACAACGATGGTATCATAAGAGGAATTTCATGTATTAGGAAAGATGTGCACAATTTCCTATCAAAATCTGTTCACTTTTTGATCGTGATTTGCAACACGTATACGTGAATCTAAATAAAGCCCCAAGACTTCCTCCAGCCTTTGGGAACAGCATTGCCCCTCCTCTCATGACCACACATCACATTTACGTGAATAGACCAGTTTTATCACTCAGTACAGCATAAAGCACCCTCGGAGGCTTCAGCCAACAAGGCTTCATGTAGCAACTCTCCCAAAGATAACCACGTTATCACTGTAATGCTCGTGAATACCACTGGCAAGGGAAATGAGAAGCCCAAGGGCGTTTCAGAAACTTGCCTTTTGTATCATCAAATGAAAGCTACTGCCAATTGCCAGACCGAGTAAACAGGATCTGAAACACTTTGAATACGCTCGTAATTAGCTAAAGCAAATGTCATAAAACTTGAGCCAATTTTTTAAGGGTCCCCCATTTCTATGGAAAGCATGGCTTGGTTGGAAATACACAAAGATACAACATATGCTTCAGTAATACAGTCAGTGTATAGAAACACAAACACACCTGTTAACGTCTGATCCATCAAATTGGTTGCCATGAACGTCACCGCCGGCGCAGACACAGCAGCTACCCGGGCGACTTGCGTCGGCATCAAAGGACCCACATGAGCATCCATTCTGGAGGCAGCACCTGCATTCAAACCATAAGGACACCTTTTGGGTTTTTCCAATAAACAAAAACGCCTTTAAAAAACTCACTTTTTTCGCAGCCATATTTCACAGAACGCTCTTTTAAACTCCTGCTAAACATTTCTCTCTATACCTGTTCGCGTGGTTAAAACAATAGGTTTTGTGGTCAGCTGAATTACTGGTCGTGACGTCCATCGATTCTCAGCAAATAAGCATCGGCAGAAATTTTAAATCAATAAAAATGTGACCCTCAAAGCAAGAATTTGCAAGGATATATTAATGCTTTCAGAACAGATCACAGCAAGATCAGTTTCTTATTTAGGACTAAATAACACACCTCCAGTTTCTACCGTTACTCAGCAGAAACTGTGTGTGCCCCGCTCCATCCACGGGAAATCATTTTGCCAGTAATTTAAACCAGCAGCTTTATCCAAAGGAATCACAGTCTGCTCAGACAACTCACAAAATGGAAAATCACTAAATTACTCATACACGTTATTAATGATAAAGTAGTAACCCAGGCCTGCTGCTAAAACTATGCTAATTAAACCAGGCTACTTAATCCTTGAGAATTCGTGGCTATTGCCAAATTTGAGGTCAAACCTTGAGCATTAGTTTCCCATTAACCGTGTGCAAAACCATTCTTCAGAAACTGGAAGACCCGTACCGCGGCATCTTGTTCCAGACGTAAATGCGGGTGCCCCACCAGCAGTCTCCACTGCCCGTTTAGAAGCCACCTCTACAGAAGTGACCTGGCAGCAGGGACGTAGCCCTGGTTTAAGGCAGATTTGGGGATTAACATCTTATTTCCCAAGCACGAGCCAAGCTGCAGAGTTTACTGCCCTTTCCTTTCACTAACTATCCTTGTGCTATCAGACAGTTGTCCCTCCAACTCATCTGCTTTTCACAGTAATAGGGATCATTTCTGGAACCTTCACTCTGTTAGAACGCTATAAACCTCTTCGCTGATTTTTGCTCCTCAGATTCCAGCTGCCAAAGCTGATTCTTAAACATAACTCACCAACACAGGGACACTGGTTGCTTTTTTGAATGCGGCTATAAGAACACATGATCATTAAAAAAGTCACTTTTTCTTCCCAAAAACCAGAGCCCTGGGTACCGCCCGGGCCAGCGACACCACGAGCAGGCATCCCCTCCTTGCTTGAGGATGTGGACCAGCAGAGCCGCCCCAGCCGGGGCAGAGGCACCCTCCCCTTCAGCACCCCGAGCTGAACGATGCTCCCCAGCTACAGGCCCTTGAAAAGGCACAACGCATTCAAAGGGGGGGTATTTTAGCAACAATAATAATGCTGGTGCTAACGAAGCATGCATTTTGCTGTTAGGCAGACATACAGTCTAGTGAATATAATCTGAATTACCTGTATAAGTAAAAATATGCATCATGAAATTCATGGTGATTTTCCCTCTTCTCTCCTCCACCCCCTTGTCTCCCACCCCAATGACCAGGAGACAGCAGTGGAAGCCAGAAACTCTCCAAGAAAGGATAAATCCGAGTATTTTGTAGTAGATGATTGTTCAAATGAAGATGAAAGTAGAAACCTGGACTACAGAAAGCCTAAAGAAAACCCCGTTTACACCTCCCGGAGACGGCCCTGCAGCACGTCCACGGACCTGCCATCTCTTTCGGACTTTGCCCCGAATCCCTAAGCCCAGAGGTTTCTGTACCCTACCAAGGTCTCCGGTGGAAAGGGAAGGCAACAGCGCCGTTCTCAAGGGCTTCCCGGTGGTCCACGCGACGTTAAACATCTGCTTTTGCCCAATGGGAGCAAGAAGTCCGCAATTGCTACTGAAACAGGGAAAGCCCATGTCATCTACCCGGACCTGGTGACAACCTCTATGGAAATACTATTGCAGCGACTGCGGGGTTATTTTCTGTTCTAGCCAGCACGTTTTCAAAGCTGCCATTTTAATGCACTGTCTCATATCATCAATTACGTGTTCCTGAAGCAAGCTGGAATTCAGGCTATCACCAGACTTTGTGGGATTCACCCTCGTAACAGGTGAAGAAGAATTTAAAACAGGGTACATCATTTTGACCAAATTCCATTTTTTTAAAATAATTTTTACAGGAACAGAAATGGATATAAAATTTTTATGAAAGAAATAACATTTTATAAAATCAGAAAGTCATATTCTTATAAGGGGTTAACATGGCTAAAGAACCACCCAGGGAAAAGTAAAGCTTTGCCAAAAAATCATCTTAGGAAAAAGGAGGAGGTTCCCAAGGCTTTAGGAGTTGGGGCCAGAACACCAAGTTCACCGAACGTTCAATAATGCATTTGCGTGATACCAGCTCGCTATTAGCCAGGGTATCGTACAGACGTACTTGCTAAACGGTGATTCATTCATTTTAAGTGCAAATGAAACCCCTCAGAAAACCATGACCCCCATCCAGCACGGAAAAAGAAATGACTTTCCAAATGTGCTGAATAGAACAACCGAGAGGACAACTGCAATTTTTCCGCAGGAACGAGAGGAAGAGGACGATCAGTCCCAATCAGCTGGGGGGATCCCCCCAGGAGCCTCCTCCTCCCCTCCTGCCCTCGGGGCCCTCCAAACCCTCATGACTCGGAGCACCGCGTGAACACAGCATCACTCTCCTCGGGAGCTGGCAGCGTTACGCAGAGCAGCCCCCGACCTTCGGGCTTCGCAGGATCAGGCCTTGAGGTGACTGAAGAGTCCCCTTAGACGAGCATTTTGCAGACAGACGCCATTTGCACCATACACCCAGGGACGTTTTCAGCTGCGCGTGTACCCACAGGCACAGCAAGAACCACCGGCCCCGCCGCTATCGCGCGTCAGTGCATCACACCCCTACGTTTCTATTTTGGTGCCCTCCTCCCAAGAAGCTTGAAAAAGGTAAGAACGTAAGCAGCACACTGACTGTTTTTAGGGGCTTCCTCCCAGCCTGCGCCTGCACTACAGCCCTCCTGGGCCGAGGATTAATTAGCAATTAGTGGAAGGGGAAGAAAAGCGGGAAGGAGAGGACAGTGCCAACATGATTTTAACCTCCCAGGCCCGGCGGAGGTTCGTACAGGACAGACAACGCAGAGGACTACATGTCTCAGGGCAGATGTAAAAATACACACGCCAAGCATGGATTTTCTTCAGTGTGTACTCAGGCGTACGCGTGTGGTGCCCCGTCCGAGCTGGCAAGAGCCCTCCATGGACTTGCGGCAGTCTAGAAGAAAGCAGAACGGGCACCAAGAGGTTGAGAGGGGAGAGACAGCAACAACAAGACCTCTGCGACCCACACAGCGGGTGCCTGCCGTGCCGGTGGCCTCCTCCCTGGGACAGCAGCACGGGCTACCTGGGGGGCACGGGGAAGATTCACTGCAAGCAGCTGAAGGAAAAACACCGGAAAAGGAAACATTTTTAATATTTCTCTTTTTTTTTTTTGGCCATTAAGGGAGGATAAGAGAAATTCCTGCAAGACACAATCAGTAGGATGGTAAAGAAATTACCCTGCAAGGTAGTGTGATAGATTTAATCCATATTTGCTTTGAAGAAAGAATGATAAACAAAGCATTTACAGAAGAGGCACAGGTCAGCGTGATGTTTGTTGTGCTACCTACAGCACAATAATGTAACTGGAGGCACTTGTAACTTAGCCATCTCTAACAAGACAGTGAACCATTTTCCAGCTCAGGATGATGTTTGGACCTGAGGCAACGACAGTTCCTTTCTTCTGCTTCTGTCAAAGCCCCTGGCAAAACTATTAACTTTGACGAGCTCTCTGGATATAAAGAAACGCTGAGGAACCATCAATTCCAACAGTGAAGTCTAAGGTGCCTCCAATTATACGGAGCAATCCCTGCGACAGCAGACTCACAACAGCCCCTCCAGTTTTACGGAGATGCCCGGCAGGACACACGCATGAATGCACTGAAATTCTGGTTTCCATATCCTTGGAGACCATTTCTTCAGCTAGGATTTCCGTCTGTGACTTACATGTACATTACTACGCAATTAATTCCATGAGTAATATTTTACAGAGCAAGAGTTGCTTCCTGTTCTTTGGCTTTTCAAATTCATTTTAACGACAACAAAAAGGACACTTTCATCCTATCGCTTCCAGAGTCATCAGAGGCAGATTAAAATGGTATTTCATCATCTGGTCTCCTCTGGTGCTGGGGAGGTACGTGCACGTGGCTGCCTTGCTGCCTACAACGATATACTCGGAAAAGCCTATGCAGCTATTCCGAATTTATCCAAAATGACCATCTTTAAAGATAACAAATCAAAAAATACTGGAGACGAGCATGGCCGGAATCTCCGGCTTGTCCTCTTCCACCTTTGAATCTGCAAATGGGGAAGCGTTCACGCCTACAGATGTGATCCTTTGCCACCAAACAGGCTCAGCCCAGGTCCCCTCCTGCTGCTGAAGATCTCCCGAGGGGACAGGCTCGTCTCAGGCAGCCCCACGCTTTCTGGGCAAGCTCTTTGAGAAACGCTGAGCTGACCCAAACCCGGCCCGCGGGCACGGCCACCCATCACGGCTCACACCACCACCCCTTACTGGGGGCTGCGGCACCGTGACGGGGAGCAAACCACACCCGGCTCCAGAAACACCACCGGTCCCATCCCACTGCTGCTTCCCCAGCTTGCGGGAGCCTGCCGCACCGGGACGCCGGCCACGCGACGCGTGAACCATACCTGGGCTGCACGTGCAGACACTGGAAGGTTCATCCCCAAATTCTGAGGTTTATACGGACAGTGGGTAGATGTAAGCTCCCATTAAGATATGCAGGTGAATTCCAGTACACAAGCAATTCTCTACACCCAAAAGTGGAATAATTTTCATAACGTGCTTAATTATCTCCCTATAGTTAGACATATACCACTTGAGATGAGCTCTGCTCATTTTGTTACCACAGTGTATGCTGCATGTTGAAACATGACTTTCCATTATATAATTTCAGTGGCTTCTTTATGTTGATTTATTATCACATCCAGGAACAATGAAATTATCAGTGCATCTTTTGGTGTGATGGAAGCAATTAGCTCACAGCTTCCATCCATATTGGAGTCAAGCATATACATATACATATATATCTCTTATTTCATACATGCAGATTGAGTTCAACTGCTTAGTTTAATTATATCTGATGCTCACCAAATAAGCTTGAATGATTTAAGGCAATCATAACCTTTAAGGAATAAATATTTATGCTTTCTAGTTCTTCGTGCTCAGAAAAAGCAGTCTTTGCAAAAGATGGATTTGGAATACAAATAAACTCTGTGGACTGAGTTTAATGTCATAGTGCAACATAAGCTTTCAGTATGAACTGAACATAACCTGGGCTGGAATAAGACTTAAACGTGAACCTAACACCCACCCACACATACTTTGTGCATTTTATGATTAAGTTTAGGCAAATTTTACTATAAAACAATACTGAGAAGGGGGAGGATGAAAGTGATCCTTCCTATGAAGTTTCTGATTACTGTTAGAGCCAAGGAGCCCTGACTAGCAAGTCGTGCGTTTTGAGAGCATCTGTCCATTTTTAAGATTATTTCAGTGCAGATGCATTTTACTGTCGCTTACAACCACAAGCAACCTACGTCTCAATTTAACTGCGACGAGGACATTACAAGGACAAAGGAGGACAAAAGCAGATGAGTGGAAGGTTCAGACATCTGAAGATCCTCTTGCAAGTGATATGCCGCCCTGATTTGCATCCCTGATGAGCAGACACTGATTAGCATCCCTGATGATGGAACCCAGAGGGAGAGCTGGGGTGCCCTCCTGCAGCAAAACCCTTCCCAACGCGAGTGCAGGGCACAGCCGGCCAACAGCCCGGAGCCGGGCTGGCGGGGCGCAGCTCCCCGCCTGCCGCAGCTGCGGGGCAAGACCAGCTTCAACCCCCCGCAACGTTTTCTCTCCTCTCTGCTGCTGGGCAAGGGCAGCTCAGCGAGACCAAGTCCCATAGCTGCTCTGGCCCAACTGGGAATGGTTATAATGGAAAACTCCATCACCCGGCACGTCTGAATTGGCGTTTTTACGCTGTTGCTTAAGCACCTGAAGAAGCAAATGGGAAATTCCCGATCACATAACTGACTGGCTGTGCCCCACCTCCAGCAGAAACCACCATCCCCGGGCATGCACCAGCAGCCAAATGAAATTAGATAGTAGACTCTTCCCGGAACAGACAACTAACTTTTCCACCTTTGTTATTTCTAGCAAACAGTATTGAAAGGCTATTTCTTTTTTCACCCCGTACCACACAGACAGATGACTGTTGCTAGCTCCCTCCTCTTCTTGCTCGTGGCCAAAACAGACCTCAGGAGAGGGAGCAGATACTTTACTGACGCCCGTGACCCGGCTGAAAAGGATAGGACAGATTTTCAGGGCAAAACTGTCCTTTATAAATGTTTACTCTGTGCCTCAGCAGACCTGTCGGCTCTCATCACTCCATTACACAGCGCGTGGACGTTAGCGACCCGCGTTAAGGGAAGTCACACTGCCCGCGGCAAAATAACGTGACGCCGGTCCTGGACCACTCCGCCGCTGGCTACGGCAGCAGAGGTCTCCTGCTCCTGCTGTTAAATTTTAATTCTTACCTTTTCCAATTAAACCACAGCACTTCCAACATTATCTTAAAGCTATTCTTGCTCAAGTTAGCTGTTCGGCAAGGGTTTAAGCCTCATTTTCCTCACTGCGATTCAAGGAGCCTTTAACAGCACTGCACCCAAAAGAACAGGGGCCGCATAGTTGATTTTAATGTATTCATACTGAAAATATCCCTGGCATGAGCCTTATCTTACCCCCGGTGAAGTCAGCCCAAGTGTCTCTGTTGAGCTTTATGGGCACTGAATCACGCCCCCAAACCCAAAGCTTTTCTTCCTGCAACGCATTTGCCTCTTGCAAAGCTACTCTTTATGCCCTGTGACAACAGAGCTGAATGCATTATTGAACAGCATAGCTTGTCATTCATATTTATTTTCCCTAAATATATCTCAGAACTTGTTTTTATTAACGGCTTTGTAAGAACTCCTCATGAACGGCACAACCGTAAGAGCAGAAGGTGCCCGGGGGACGGCAGTGGCACCGGGTGCATCGCATGCAGAGCCGAGGCAGCCAGGCGCTCAGCCTGCGTGGGAATTAAGAATTTCTAAAATTCAACTACACAATCGAAATACTTGCTTGGTGAAAAACCCACAACCGAATAGGAAATTGTGTTTCCTGCAGAGGAGGGGCGGAGGGATGGAGGGCCATTGCCACGCTGAGGGCCGGGTGCTGCGGAGCGGCACTGCTCACGTGGTACAGCTCTCCATGTGCCTGGGATGCTTGCGAAGGTCTCCAGCTGCTCCGAAACGACCAGCTCCCCCGACGCTGGGCTTTACGGACCGAGCTGCAGGGCAAGTGATGCTCTGCTGGCCGCGATGCCGTGCACCGAGGACGGTTACTCTTGCGCTCGCCTACGTGGAAGCTGCGTGGCCACAGCAAGGCGGAGCTCCCCCTCGCCCGCCGTTACGCACGGCCACGGCAAGGCTTCACCTTCACAACAAATGACCGTGGAACTACTGGATGCAAGGGTTGGACTGGGGCGGGGGGCCCCCGCCTGGAAACAGCCACGCTTGTTCACCTGCCCAGCAAAGTACAACCGCTGATTGCTCCCAGACAGTTCAACCGAACGGCAGCCACAGCCGCTGTGCTCCGCACGGACACCAGCCACCAGACCCGGGGCAGAACAGGATGCTCCAGCGCCCAGCGATGGCCCAGGCTGCGCCGCCATCCCGCTCAGCAGGGAAATTATTTTCTGAGGTTCTCACTTCAAAAACTGAGTGTTTTTCATACACCTAAAAACATCCTTATTCCATTCATCTTTTTCATCTTTTCTCACCTTTTATGATGTACTTCATATTTGCCTGTAGTTACATATTTGTTTCAAAACCATGAAAACCACATTTAACTGAAGCACTCTTTCTGTACTGTTGGGATTAGACGGTTAATAAGGAATATAAACCGGAGGCATTTTTCAGAATATTAATCCTGTTTCGCCTGAAATAATCCAGCCAGGAATTGTTGCTAAAAACCTCACAAATGCAAACCTTGCTTATCCATCTACTGGTTTGCGCACCCTATCAGTTACAAGAAATAACATATAAAAGCGAACCATCACCCTTCTTCATCAAAAGCATGATGCCTCCCAGGCCCTTGGTGAGAACATCGACCAGTTCATCCCCCGCAAAGGGTACCCAGGACAAGCAAGCCAGGCCACCACCGCCACACACCCAGGCCTGCAAAGACAGGGGGGTACTTTCATTAACACTATATACAAAAACGGTCAGGGGCATAACTGATCAAGATACCTATGGAGCGTTAAGAATTACAAGTCATCTCACTGATTTCCAGAGCAAGCAACGTCCATTCCAGCAGAGCAACCCCAGCAGGTTCCCACAGACCAGGACCCCCCCGCCATGGGTGCTGTTCAGGCACACCAAATCCCCGCACCATCTCCATTTCCTTAGCTGGCATACCTCCAGAAGATTGTTTCCCAGCAAAAAACTACAAAAAATCATTATTTCTCTTCTTATTTTTTGCTCATAACCATCTGTCTGTATTTGCTTGTCAAATTCTAACCTACCATTAATAGAAAAGAAAGAAAATAAAGGATACTTATTTTGATGAGGCTGAAATGACAGCAAACATCCTCAATAAACCACACCAAGTAAGAGAAATGCAAACAAATAATTCAAAGTGGGAAGGAGTTGCCTGGGAGAAGGAGAAGCTGCATAAACCTGGTCCCACAGCCCCCTCCCAGGCAGAACTGGAGCGCTCCGGAGGGAAGTCGCAGCCGCAGGGATCCTTTTCCATCGATCCCATCTACTCCAAGAGCAGGTGATAACTCCAAAGAGGAAGTGCAGCACCAGAATGGCACCTTCTGGACTGTCACCACAACGGGCAGAGAAAACACCGCTCCAGCGCAGCACCCCAATGCCCACCTGCTGTGTAGGAAGAAAAATGGGGAGAAGGAGGTGAGCCACTGATGACAAAGGATGCCCTCCCCTAAGCAGGGTGCCGCTGCTGGTACCCACTCCCCGCGCGCAGGAGCCGGGCCCCGACGGCTGTCCCATCACCTGCGCAGGGAGCTGAGAGCGAGCAAGGCGTCTCAACAGTTTTGCAGGTTCTCACCAGGTTTGTAGCCTCAGCCTCCGCGGGGACAGCTGGGAGCCCCCCGCCCCCAGGGCTGGAGACGCCGGTACCCGACGCCTTCGCTGTCAGCACAGCGTGCCACTGCCTGCGCTTGGGAAACCAAGGAAATGCCACCAAGCTGGTAGCCCAAGGATGGCATGAACCTGCCAAAGCTGCTCTTCAAAGGAGTTTGCAAGCAGGACTGTACCTTTCTGAAACAGGGACCCATGTTTCTTCAAAACACCACTTTCAGTGTATTTTAAGCCTGTAACAAATGCTTTACAGTGCATCTCATCCTCCTGCGTTCTGCTCGCTTCAGAAGATTCCACCACCCCACCCCCCCACCCCCCCCACCCCCACCCCGCGTTTTTAAAGCCACACGATGCCCACACTGGGTGAATTTGTCCCTTTTCTTCCCCACGGGACATGAGCCCTGCTCTGCTCCCTGCTCCCGCCCGGGTGGGCATGGTGGCTTTGCCTTCTTCCACCTGCGCTCATCCTCACCCTGCCAGCCTGGGCAGCTGGACAAACCCACCCTGCTCAAACACAGCAGCATTCCGTGGGCAATCTTAAACCACACCAAAGCCAAACAGAGGACTTGTAAGAGCTATTTTGCACCTGCAACAGAAATCTCTGCAAGACCGTCAGCTACAGAACAGAATGGGCTCAGGCAAGGAGGTGCCACAGGCTGGGACTCAGCACCGGCCCCCGTGTCACTGATGCACCTGAATGCACCCACCCGCCCTGCACTGACCTGTCCCCGCGGCCGCGGGGGGAGACAGGCGGGGAGGGACGGGGATGCCGCGGCAGCATCTCCCAGGCTGTCAGTACTGCTGCCCCAGCCCCGTCACCAACCGAGCAGCTGGACTCCAGAAATGAGGAACCTTGTGGGCACAGCATTTGCTAGAGAGCAGCGCCGGGCTGGAGCAGAAGGCGAGTGAACAGCCCTGCTCCAGGAACTCTTGCAGCAGGAAACCACAGCAAAGCAGGGATCTGCAACACCCCTTGGTCTTACCACAAACTCGCTTTTAAACACCAAAGCTTCATTGCCTTAGAATCACAGAATCATTTAGGCTGGAAAAGACCTTGAAGATCAAGTCCAACCGTAAATCCAACCCTGCCAAGTCCACCACTAACCATGTCCCTGAGCACCTCATCCACACGTCTTTTAAATACCTCCAGGGATGGTGACTCCACCACCTCCCTGGGCAGCCTCTTCCAGTGTCTGACAACCCTTTCGGTGAAGAAGCTTTTCCTAATATCCAGTCTAAACCTCCCCTGGCACAACTTGAGGCCATCACTTCTTGTCCTATCACTTGTCACTTGGGAGAAGAGACCAACACCCACCTCACCACAACCCCCTTTCAGGTAGTTGCAGAGAGCGATGAGGTCTCCCCTCAGCCTCCTCTTCTCCAGACTGAACAACCCCAGCTCCCTCAGCCGCTCCTCATCAGACTTGTGCTCCAGAGCCCTCTCCAGCTCCGTCGCCCTTCTCTGGACACGCTCCAGCACCTCAATGTCCTTCTTGGAGTGAGGGGCCCAACACTGAACACAGCATTCGAGGTGCGGCCTCACCAGCGCCGAGTACAGGGGCACGATCCCCTCCCTACTCCTGCTGCCCACACCATTTCTGATACAGGCCAGGATGCCGTTGGCCTTCTTGGCCACCTGGGCACACTGCCGGCTCACATTCAGCCGGCTGTCGACCAACACCCCCAGGTCCTTTTCCGCCGGGCAGCTTTCCAGCCACTCGTCCCCACGCCTGGAGCGTTGCACGGGGTTGTTGTGACCCAAGTGCAGGACCCGGCACTTGGCCTTGTTGAACCTCACACAATTGGCCTGGGCCCATGGATCCAGCCTGTCCAGATCCCTCTGCAGAGCCCTCCTGCCCGCCAGCAGATCAACACTCCCGCCCAACTTGGTGTTGTCTGCAAACTTGCTGAGGGAGCACTCGATCCCCTCATCCAGATCATTGATAAAGATATTAAACACAACACCTTGGTGCATTTCAAATTAATTTTATGATATTTTAATAAAATCAAGACATGCCATTAATGTATTTGTTATTTAAAAACCGTTTCTAAATCAGGTAAGTTAATTTTTGACCGGAGGGTACTGTCCAAATGGCACCCGTCATGAAGTTCACTAACTTAAAGATTAACCAAGAAAACCCACTGTGCCTTTGCTGCTGAGAGGTGGAGATTACTCACGGGTGTCACTTGTTCCTGAAAAGCTCTCGTCAGAGCCCGCTGGAGTCAACAGAACCACACCAAGAGCCTTGGAAAAAGGACAGAAATATTTCATTCCTATTCACACCTTAAATAGTTCAGAAACAAGACAACAAACGGAAAATACATTTTAGCACCCTTGTATATGGTCAGGCAGTGCATAGACTCTACTGTACGGCAGCACCTATCGGTTACGTTCCTGTAGGTACTGCCCACGCTGCCAGCCCAGATGCATACGCGACGGTTAGAGGACGCTGGCTGTACACAGCACAAGCACCGGGGAATCCTCCTCCCAAGCGAACGACAGGCCTGTTCAGACGACGGAGTTATCCCGGTTAGTCTGCAGGGCTCGGGAGGTCCGCGCTTTCCACTCCCGCGAAAACTCTGGGGTCTCCGCTCCTGCTGTTTCCAGCTTAATCTTTTGACTGAGACAAAGGCCCAGAAGACTTACATTGCTTAACTGCGCGAGTGCAGTGCTGCTGGGCTGCCCGCGCCGCAGGGGCTGAAACCCCGGCAGGTACACGCTTCCTCAGTGATGGCAGCTTCCTGCCAGCGCAACTGGGAAAATGGGAAATTTGCTTCCTTTCCTGTAATATTTTAATCTGTTCTAGCACCTTGTTTTGTTCCTGGAACACCAGCGTTTCAATTCCCCTGCTTTGTCAGACATTTTATTCTTACTTGTTTGTATGTATATTCACTACATTCTGCTGGGTACAGACAGGATCACCTTCGCTTTCTAAAGACAGCCAAAATTTTCAGTGGTATAAAGCCCAAGAATGTAATTTTCAAAAGTGAGCCCATGACTAAGGAGTAGAAAACCTATTAACAGCATAATTTTGTTGACTTTCAAGTCACTGATGCAACACTGAAAATCCCACACTCAATAAGAAGCCCAGCGGGTACTCCAAGACATGCTTATTTCTAAGTCAAATGTGAGCCGCAATGATTCTCTTTTACATCCAAATTGAAATGTAATGAGAATGTATTAACAAAGAGTATTAAATATTCAGCGGTCTGGCTCTGCTTGGGAAAGGCTTTACCTTACACTTCCAGAGGGACCCGCAGAGCAATGCTGATGTGAGGCAGGCTTTGGGCTTTGCCCCTTTGATACCGTGTAGAGGAATTCCACTTCTGCATAGAAAAATCAGCGAAAACCCAACTAACCAACACCAGAAAAGCCTAAAGCAGGAGACAACCTATTAATGTGAAATAAAATGCTAATGTTGAATCTAAACACTCCAAAGAGCTTTCCTCACAGTGGCAGACTTAGCTCATGTTTCCTTCTGCGGTGAGTACCCACAGAAAGCAACTGTTTTGGGAGCAGAGCACACTACTCACAAATTTGCCATCAATTCCTTGTTTCTTACTGATAATAATCCTGAATGCATACGAACTCACGGAGCGGATGAACACAGTGCTGTAAAATCCAGGCACGAGGAGAAATTCTGGCACCGAGCACATCTAAACCTCCCTTGTCTTCCAAGGGTGAGCATTTTACTTACAATTTTCTTGCGTTCTGTGGATTTTTCAGACTAAAATCTACACACAGCAAAGGATGGAGCTGCTATTAATAATCTAATGGGATATGAGATCAAGTTAAGAGAAAACATAACAAACCAAAGAAACAACCCTTGCACATACACGGAACACAGGCGCAAGTGCAGTGGGTGTGCTGCAAATGGGTAACTCCTGTCGACTGCACGGAGACCCCTGGGTCGAAAGGGGCTCTTAATTCACAAACATGACATGAAAAAAAAGTGTTACGGCACTGCATCCATAAGACCATGAAGCGTCAGATGGACATGCTGCGTGAGAGCAAAGGTCCTTCCCAACCAGCACCCTGCTCCCAGCCACAGCCAACTGCAAATGCTGCGGGAAGAGTGTAGGAATGGAGCCAGGATGTAGTAATAGACAGGGAAAAAGTGTAAGAAAAAAAGCATAGAGATAGCATAATATGTCAATAGGACACTCTTCCAACCCTTCAAACACCCATGCTCAAAGAACTGAATAAACCTTAATGCGCTTTTTTTGTCCACACTGTCTCTAGTAACTCTTGCACCCATCAGGATAAAACCACACAGAGGCTTCGGCATTGACAAAACTCTTTAGGAAGGAGTTCCAAATATTCTATGCCTTGTTTGTTTAACATCTGCTAAGTCTGTGTCTTTGCAAGAGGCTGATACTCGCTTACACTCCCCGTATCTCCCACGACCTTACAGACCTTTATCATGTCCTCTCCCACCCTGCCCTTGTCCCTGTTCCAGCCAAAGGGCACTAGGTTGCTTACCTGTTCTTCTGGCGCTGCCCTGGACACTGTGCAGCCCAAGGGTCATCAACAAACAGGAACCAAGACCGGTATTTAGGTAGAGAAACATATACATAGATATATCTCCGGCTCATTCAAAAATAATCAAACTATTCTAATGCTGCCAAATTACAAAAATGGTTTAAAGAAAAGTGTTAAACAGTGAAGAAATTTCACCCAAATTTCTGGAAACTGCTGGAAGGAACAGAGAATTGAAGAACAGATGAGTGAAGCCATGCAGCAATCAATTCCTCAGCAGCAGCTAACGAGCACGTCCGCACTGCAGGGCAGGCATGTGCCAGCCTCAGCCCGTACCTGGAAGATGCTGCCATCCCGTGTAGACACTCTCTCAGTAAAGAAATTTTCCCCCTAATATCCAGTCTAAACCTCCCCTGGTGCAACTCGAGGCCATTTCCTCTTGCCCTATCACTTGTCACTTGGGAGAAGAGACCAACACCCCCCTCCCCACAACCCCCTTTCAGGTAGTTGCAGAGAGCGATGAGGTCTCCCCTCAGCCTCCTCTTCTCCAGACTGAACAACCCCAGCTCCCTCAGCCGCTCCTCATCAGACTTGTGCTCCAGACCCCTCACCAGCTCTGTCGCCCTTCTTTGGACACGCTCCAGCACCTCAATGTCCTTCTTGGAGTGAGGGGCCCAAAACTGAACGCAATATGATTCTATTGATGTCAAGGATATAAATGGAACCACTGATACAGTAGGCATGGTGGTGTTGGGTTGATGGTTGGACTTGATGATCTTACAGGTCTTTTCCAACCTTAGTGATTCTGTGACACAGCCATCGCAACACGGACACTGTGACAGGTAAGAGGGGAAGGTGCCTGTGCCAATGGTGCATCTACATCACCTTCTCGCCACGGTGGCTGACCAATTTTACAAAATACTCCTCGCTGTCTGAGGCATGAAGTCCGAGAGGGATTTGATACTGGGCACTACAGGCAGCCCTTGCTGAGTTGAGAAATACATGTAATACCCAGCTGCTGCTGCGGGTAGCTCGGTAGTTTGGAGCTAACTGCTGGGAATGAAAATCCAATGCAGGATGCTGCAGGGAAACCACAGCTCGCTCATAAAAATCATTGACGACATTTCACATTTAACTCATTTCTGTCGTCTCTCTAATGTCTCCTGTGGGATTTGACTTGAATTGAGAGAAAGAAACAGGGGTAAAGTTCAAAAATCTTGGAAAAGAAGTTAATAACCTGAAGAACTGTGTAACTAGGATCACGCAAGTCAGGCGAGAAGCACCAGAAGGAACCCAATACCCGATATAAACCAAACCCAGCAGAGAAATGCAGTCTTTCTGCTGGCAAGGAAGGTCACAGGCAGGAGAGCCCGCTGCAGGATGGCTCCGTAATAAGGAAACAAAAGAAGTCCGTATCTGCTCCAATGCTTTCATTATTGAAATATTGCTTTGGAGGACTTTGCCTGCTCCCAGCCCCAAGGGCACACACCCAGGTGAGGGACATCGCCACCAGCTGTGCCAGGACAAGGCGACATGGGCACTTGTCCTGCTTTTCCCACGGGGACCCCCTTTGCTCAGCTTGGTCCGGCCAAACCGTTGTCAGCGACAGGGAAGATCAGTCTGTAAAAATGCCTGGAACATAAACACCTAGTTTACTATTGAAAAGAGGAGAGCAATGAAATTAATAATTTCAATTGCTGTGTCTAATAGTCAGACACAGAAACGCACCAATTTATTTTTATTATTGCTGTTATCATTTTCTGACCCCAGAAGTCAGTGAAGATCAGGGCCCAGGGACTTGCTTCCTCTAGAAGCACCATCCATCATGATTAGGTAGTTCGGGGCGATGCTGCTTATCTGCCAAGGACAAGAGGAGTCTCTTCACTTGAACAAAGGAGGAATTGAACAGTAACAAAAAAAAAAACACAACAATTTTTAGAAGCCACGCAGACTCCTCCAGCTACACTCAGCCCCTCAGCTCTGCTTCTACCTTCTCCTCAAGGCCACGCCACGTTTTCCCTCACGGCCGTTTTCAGCTGGCTAGACCCGAGGCTGCCTAGAAGCCACCTTTACCGAATTCTCTCTCCTTACTCCGTTTCTGTGAGAGGCCCAGATATATCCATTAAAAATACTCAGCACTTTCTGAATCTGATTATCTTCCTCCCTCTGCTCCAGGTCGCAAAACGTGTTGTGTTTTTTGAGCAGCAGCCACCCTCACCGGGCTGTAAAGGCACTGCTGGGTGAACCCTCGCAAGAAACCTCTTCAGCGCCGCCGGCACGGACACTGCCCAGCTGCTAGAAGGTTTAGCGAGGTCTGCCCTGTCCTCCCCCCCACCCCGAACTGAAAGCAGCAAAAAGGCAGAGTCTCACCCGGGCCCGGCAGCGCAGGGCTAGCCTGTGTCCCCCCCTCCCTCCCGTGCTGGGTTACCGGAGAACATCTCCAGCACTCCGCAACACGTTCTGATGCTACGTAGGAAGGCACGGTGACCACAGCCACCCCAAAAATACCAACAGCTGGGGGGGCACGGGTGGAAATGGCAATCACCGCTTATCATTTTCCCTGGTGTCTACCACGAAAGTCGTTACTCGGGGTAAAGACCACCATGCATGCCCAGGCACGGCTGCCGCGCGCTCCCTCACCTGCGGCATGCTGATGGCCCCTTGACTTCGCGGGTGGAAACCAGAGACTGAAGCAAATTTAACAACGAGATGCAAACAGGATTTCTTCACTTGCTTAGTGAGAAGGACAAGCCACATCTGAACAGCATTTACACCAGGAGTTTAAAAGCCTGTTTTCCGCAGACCCCGGGTAGGCCACAGCCACGGCCGCTGGGCAAAACAGTGCCGGATTCGCCCTCGTTTTCCCCTTCCTCCTCATGCGACAAGCAGTTCTGGCTGCTCCCAGTGAGTGGGACTGAACTGGAAGCCAAAGCCAAGCCAAACATTTACTGGTTCACAGCTAACGCAGGAAGGGAGGGCTGGTGGTGAGGAGAAACACCTGGAAAGCCAGTTAGCACAGCAAGGGCCTTTCTGAGCACGGACTATAAAACTGTCTCAGTATGGTCTGGTTTTCAGCAGCAAACGATTACAGGTCTGTCACTAAAAGGGACAGTTTCCACAACGCTCTTCGGAGGAGACAAGCCGTACCGTGAGTACCTGCTGAAGGCACCCCGTGGGATTGCCGCTCGAGTCCCAGCAGACAGCATCTCACCTTCTTCACGGGGATCGGGTAACACCAGCCATGCTTACAATCCTTCGTACGGATGTCTAAGCAAGTCTTTACGTACCGTAACCCCCTGAAGCCTCGGCAGGCCTCACCAGCGACAGGCTATTCCATCCGCAGGGTGGGAAGCTGAAGGACCACATCCCCAGGAGCACCCGACTCCCAGCGCCAGCCGTGCCCCACCTGATGCGCAGCCCCAGCCGAGGCCGGGGAGCTGTACAGCCCACGGACCGCTTGTGTAGGCGGGGAGAAAAAAGGAGAAGCATTCTATAAATCAAGACTTTTATCGTTGCCTATCCAAATACAAACAACACTTCACATTTTGGCAGCATCACTGCTTTTGGCAGAATTACCCTGATTGCTTTGCAGTTCTTTGTCCAGGCTTCCTGCGGTTTTATTTTTGTTTGAGTTTTGCTATTTTTAAATAAAAAAAAAAAAAAAAAGGAAATTGCTACTGAAGATCTATTTTGCTTCTGTACTGGAAAGTAGCAAAAGTAGTATATTGGATGACCTGGGATGGAAAACAGAAGAATGGCAAAGAGACGGAAGGGTGAGGGGTGATACCAAAATGAATGTGTGTTTCTACAAAGGAAGAGCTCTCCGCAGGTTACGGTACCACCTGGCACAGAGACGAGGGGCTCGGGGGCAGCACAGCAAACTGGAAAAAGCATTAGCTGGCTTATGAATTTTGACACAGAATTACATGTGTTTTTTAGTTAAAAACGGATAGTGTAGAAGCTTAGTCATCTCACTGCTCTTCATCAGATTAATAAATTGCCCTATAAGGAGGTCAGAAAATTAGCATAGGATTTCCACTCTTTGGTTAAATGAAAAACAGTAGCATGATACATATAGCTACAGATAGATAAGGTATATTTACACACACATACATGTGCGCATATATAACTCTACAGCAGAAAAACAATATGGAGAACTACCACCAGTCTTTTCTAAAGGATACACCCATTTTTCCACCTTTACACTGGAATTCAATTAATATGGTACCAAGAATAATCATTTAATAAATATGAAATAAACAAATTCCAACTTCTTAGTTACAATTGTTTGACTCGGAACGGCTTTAGAAGGTAAACATGGCAGAAAGCTCTTCCCCAGCGAAGCACCAGCAGCACCCCCGAAACAGTCCACATCCCGCGTCCCTGGCATCCCTCCCCGCCGACGGAGGGACGTGAGCGCGACGGCACAGCGCTGCAGACGGCGCCTCAGCCGGCTGTCCCGCTCCGGTGACTTTTACAGCCTGCCTCAAGCCCGACCTACAGCGCGCTTAGGTATTTTATAGACAAGTATATAGAGCTTTGAGCAGAAACCCAGACCAAGATACCTTTTAAAGACCAGGCGCAGAAATACGACAGCGCTCTGAGGACCCAGCCACCAACAGCATCAGCTCAAAGCCCTTCATCCCTCACTCATCACTAAGCTTTTGGAAGGTCAGTATGAGCTGTTTAGTGATGAGCTTTCATCGCCCTGGAGCTGCCCAGCGCAGCTCCAGGCTCCTTAACCTGGCCCCCACAGAAGCAGAGTTTTTTCACCATACCTTCTTTTTCAGGGGATATTTGCCCAAACATACCTGTGTTCCTCCACAAATACATTTGAAACTGCGAGGAGCTTTCGTACAAATCTGAAAAGAAAGGTCGGTATTTCAAAGACTGAATGAACGCCTCTGTATTCATGAACGGCAGGGCAGGGAGGAGAAGAGAGATGCTGTAAGTGCTCGCACTGAAAGAAGGCGACGGCAAAACCTCATCTTTTCTTAAGTGCTCGAGCATCCATGAGAAAGGAAAGCGTTCTGAATGGCAGAAAAGCTTCAGCTGAAGTTTGCACTTATTTAAATACCAGGAGGCATAAATCCGTAGGAAACTAGCCCTCGTTAGGTCAGAGAATTACTTAAGGAGGTAATTGCCCATCTCCTTGCACGCTTACAGACACGGCTGTCTCGGCAATCAAGTGCAAGTCATCTCCTGCAACTGCCACTGAATTACCTTGCTTTCCAAAAGCCTTGTTTTATCGTCCTTTATCACTGAGGAATTAAGGGCTGTTTGCTTTCAGCTGCAAGGACTCTGCCCAGATTGAATTCCCGAGTACCACGAAAGGGGTGAGCGATGCTCCCCCCCACGTCCCCACCGAGCCCCCCAGGACCCCGCCGCCAGCCATCGGGGTGCGGAGCCCCCAGAGTTCCGAGAGCAGCCCCCAAGGCACCGAAGCAGCTGTTGGAACAGCCTGCTGGGGGTCGTCCTGCAGCAGCAGGCTCCCGACAGAAAGGGCCCCGAGTTTGGGCAATACTGACATTTCATTACGATGATCCTCTGTGATGCTTGCGCATGCCAGGCTGGCAAGTGAATTCTGCATAAAAGCCGGATTATTGGGAAGTATTTGCCTCTATGTTATTAGTAGTCTTGCGTGTAGCGAGACGATTTCAGGGATCCCGTACGCGGCAGCTGCGGCCCGGAGCAGCGGGAGAGGCACCGGCCAAGGCAGGGGAGCGCAGCAGCACATGCAGAGCGGTCCGGCGCCTTCTGCTTAATGCTCACGTGGGGAATTTCCCTGAGAATCTACATAGGAAACGACTGCGATGCCTGAAAAAGGTGCTTGAGAAGATCAATTCAGCTCTCAAAGTACAGTTAAAGTACAGAAAATAAGTATCTGTTTTGAACGAGACTATCCTTACTTAGGATGAGTACAAACGTGTGTATTTGCCACTGTGGCTCACAAAACAGTTTTTCTTTTTGTTTGGTTCTTGCAACTCAGTCCTCTGACTGTGGCAGCATTTCAACTCAGGAATCTGCCCAAGTCCTCCGCCGCTTTCCAGCAACTAGAGAGCGACTCTGACACACTGATTCCTCCCTGCATCCCACATAAAGGTCAATAATACTTTTCGTATTTGGATTTTCAAGGGAAGTGGTTTGGGCGTCCTTGACTGGCAAGTCCCAGAACTCACCCAACAGAAACCTGGGCATCTGGGCCACTAAATTCAGATCCACTGACAGGATGGTGACCTTTCAGGGTCTCTGAGTAAGTCTTCAGGCTTCCCAAGATCAGAAAACAATCTCCTCCCAGTTACTCTCTCAGTACCTCTATGGAGATGAAGTCCTTCAGCACGATAGAAAAGCAGCCCACCCCGTCCCACCTTGGCAAACAGAACTGACAGATCCGCGGCACCACTGTGGTTCCAGTTAAGATCGACTCGCCAACTCTTACATCCTCCTACACGCTAATTTAGATTTCCTTGAAGAAACTGATTTCTCATGGGATGTTGAGACAGGACTATCATTTCAGATTTCATCTCACTTGTGGAAAAGCTTCTCATGACACAATCTCCCTTAGACATATATCTACGACATGGACTAAGGTTTACAGACCGGTAGCATTCTTATGCACGCTTAGCAAAGAAACAAATTCTTTGGTCTTCCTTTCCCTCTAGCTCTTTCTTCAGGAAAGGGGTGTTTTAAAAAATAGGAAAACATTGGCTCATAATATGGCTCGACATGAGTTTCTGTGCTTTTATCAGCCATGACCCAACCCTCTTGTATAAATTTCTCACAAATCTTAATGAATTTAGTATTTATATGCAAAATAAAACCTGAGATACAACCCCCCCCAAAACTCGTTCCCACTTTACACAGCTTTATGCAGACTCTCCCCCACGTCAACCTGAGCAAGCACTCAGGGAACACCCAGAAGATCCGACCCCCGTGTCTCCAGAGCACTGCACGGACACAGGTCCGGATTCGGTGGCCATCTCCCTTTCCCCACGCAACTCCTCAGCATGGGATGCCGCCGCGCTCCGTCCGGAGAGCCGCAGGAGCTGGCAGGCGGGCGAGCTCTGCCACGGCCACCGGGCAGCTTATCTATCTGCTCGTCTGATCCCTTCTCTAGGGTACATCTGTGGGTATCTCTGCAGTGGGAATTCTCACCAAATTATTTTGACCTCAGCTTTGGCGTGCTCTTAACGTGTTTCTGTCTGTCTCCCATAATCGGAAATATTGGAAATCTCTTGGGTTTTTGGAATTGATCAATTAATTGGCAATGCCTATGGAAATGTGCTGGCTTCCTCCCTACCGCGCAGCGGTCGCTCTCCTCAGGCTGAAGTCATTACTTCTTAAATATCTGCCTGAAGAAACGAATCAGCAACAGAAAACAAATGAAACGGGACCTTCTAAGATGCCAAGAAGGATAAAAAAAAAAAAAGAGATCCTTCTTGAGCCAAACCAATCCACAGTAATGCAAACCTACTGGAGTGTTACGCTTCTGATTTTCTGCCAGCTACACAAACAATAGCTGTTCAGGGCTAGAAACATTTTTTATCATGAAATTTTAAAGGAACCAGAACATTCCACCATTCTAGATCAGCTGGGAGGTATGGGCAGCAGCTACAGTTTTCTTCTGCAAAAATGCATTTTAAAAATACGGAAAACGTGCTTAAAATCATTCATAATATTACAGTTCATTAAAGAGAAATTAGGGATCCTAAGAAAACAAATTTGTTTGGCACCTTTTTTTTTTTCCTCACCAGCTTCATTTTCAGTGATTCTCAGGTCTGGCTATGCACAGAAATCAGAACACAGGCTAGTTACAACTGCAAAGAGAAATCAAAACACAGCATGCTTCACCTGATAGCAAAATGGAAATAACGTATGAGATCACTGTTGATGACTATCCTCTCCCAAAGGCAGGGCGGCTTAGACGTGCTGAAAAACTCCCTTTCCCCTATTGAAAGGGCACAACTCGGGGTCCTCACTCGTGCCATTTTCCCAGGTCACAATTTTACTGCATAGGCTGTCCTCTCTCTGGAAGTCTTCCACAGTGCACGTCAGACTGCTCTCCAGAAGTGCACAGGTTCAATAACTGATCTGGTAACAGAGCCATCAGTGCACGACCCAGCCAGCTTGGATTTACAGACAGATTTGCGAACTTGAATATTTAATTGCCACTAACTCCATAACTTTAAGGCCAAAAGTGGAAACAATACTGGTTTTCTGGATTTTTGGGTTTTTTTCCGAAACCTAAGACAGAAATGCAAACACATCTTCACGGTAAAGGCAGGACCGTACATTCAGCAGTGCTCCACGCATCAGAAGTGAACAGAATTGAAACTGAGGGTTTTTTGGGTGCAGAATTGTACATTGTGCTTGTACAATTGCCATCGCCCACAAATACAAACAGCGAAGGCTGAATAACAGCGTGTGCTATTACGGCTAAATCATGCGACAGACTGTTATTTAGATCTCCGGGACCCAGAAAGTGCAGCGCGCAGGCATGCCCCAAGCCTGCTCTGCAGCCTGAACTCTCTTCTCTACCCGTGCTGGACACACCACAGCAGCCCACCACTGCCACCACCTCCATCATCCGCACCCTCCGTTCCTCCAGCCTGCTCTACTCTATGGCCTGTAAACCCCATCCTCAGTTCAACCTTTTCCTCCGCCCTCGTGTCAAGCTGAGAAAAGGAAACTGTTCCTTCATCTCGAGAGGGGTGAAGCACTGGAAGAGGCTGCCCACGGAGGTGGTGGAGTCACCCTCACTGGAGGTGTTCAAGGAACGTGTGGACGTGGCACTGCAGGACATGGTTTAGTGGGCATGGTGGGGTTGGGTTGGTGGTTGGACTTGATGATCTTACAGGTCTTTTCCAACCTTAGTGATTCTGTGAGAGTCTGACCCAGGCACTGGTGTTACGGGGAATAAAACCCACTCCGAGCACGGCTGGCAGGATCAGACCTTGCAACCAACGGGGGCCATTGATCTGCAGCAGGCTACATTGTACAAGTCAAAATTAAATTCTCGCTAATAACTTATGAAGCAACTCAGTGCTTCTACTACTGTAGTTGTTTGCAGGAAAATGCTGGGAGCACTTTAGTATTTTCTAGCTATATTTTCATTGTCCAGGAAGCACTGGGTTACATCTAATCTGAATCAGTGTTCACTTTTTTCAAGAAATACATACACAAAATTTAATAGAAAAACAGTATGATGAGGTGCTAAGAGAAACTGATAAAATTTTTAAAAACCCAACATTGTGAGTTTATGGTTTTTGTACTTTTATGCACAATGATCCCTCGTTCCCCTAAAGATAAAATAAAAAATAAATTATCATGTCAAATAATTGGCAAGCTGTCTGTCACTATTAGTTTCAGGTAATCAAGTGAGATGTATTCTGGAGCAGAGCCAAATCCCAATAATACAGCAATTACATCTTTAGAGCCCAGTCAAGATCATATAGCGCTCTCCTCCTGCATCTTCATTACTGTCTTGTTTTAAACTTGGGTCTTAAACTATCTAAAGAGCTTTTGGAAAAACAAAACCACCGCTTTGACATTGCTGCTTAGTAACGACAGGCTCGGTGTCATCCTTCTGAAGCCCTGTAGAGAATTCGCATGGCATTTCTGGATGACTCGCTTGAGTGCAAGACGCCAGCATGGACCGACCCAGCCCAGCCCACGGAGGTGGACGGACCATTGGCCCTTCCCATGCAGGAGGCTGCCAGACAAAGTCTTCCACCTCGGGATGCGCTTAAGCCTCACGCACTGAGGCACAGATGGGTTTGGTACCGTTTACTCCTCCTACACCTCCTCTTTTTAAAACATTTGCTAGTTCTGCAGGAGCCACATTGGGGTTCAGGAGACTAGAAGTTCAAGAATCTCAGTTTGGGTTCCCATTTCCAACATCCTGGCATTGCATTTCTTCCCATACTCCAACAGCAGGATCTCCACTGCCAGCTTTGTACAAACTGTTATTCCACAAATAGCCGCTGGAACAGAGTTTTGAGTAGCAGAAAGCTCAAGGTTTGTCTCTGAAGATGTATCTTGGCTCCGGCGTGTGCTATGGAAAGAAGTGCTGGGTCCCTGCCCAGCCGGCACGGGCAGCGGGAGACGTGCCGTGCTGGGGTATGTGTCCCCCAGACCCACCGTGGTACAAAGTCGTGCCCACGTGTCCTTAACTACATCCTCCATCCCTTGTCCTCTACAAAGGAAGGAAGGAGGTTACTGTCTTCATACCCATGAACAGACTAGAAAAATGGTCAGACTGCCCTACATGATTGCAAATTACGATACTGCTCTGCAGTGTATAATTTTCATTCACTATGATTTTAACAGGACAATTGATTTTTAAGGACGAAGAGAAAATATGATTTCATCTCATTTCATGCAAGCGGATATTTACAAGATACAAATCATAAAGACAACATGGCTACAAATATTAGATTACCATCTGTGCTAGACTGGCATGGTTTTAAATTACTTCGCTTCTACTAAAGCTTACACCAGAAAATTTTTCCTTCAAAATGATCTGTATTGATATCAAGTGTATATTGCAGATACACACACACAAAAATAGTAATTTGAGAGAAGGAGAGCAAAACCAGCCGCTTTACTTTTGTGGTGAGACATATTTAGCAAATTGTTGGTGTTCTCCAGCTTGGATCCCCCATCAGCCTTACAGGATGACTGTACAGTGCAGACAGACAAGAGACAGCATTAAGGTAACTGGGCACTCATCTGACGCATACACAGGCACCTTCCCTAATGTGCTGCCACGATTTTCCTTAAAAAAAAAGGAGAAAAACTCTTTCAACGTAAAACCTGTGAAAACATTATTCACTGAATCACAGAATCACTATGGTTGGAAAAGACCTGTCAGATCATCAAGTCCAACTACCAACCCAACCCCACCATGCCCACTAAACCATGTCCCACAGTGCCATGTCCACACGTTCCTTGAACACCTCCAGTGATGGTGACTCCACCACCTCCCTGGGCAGCCTGTCCCACTGTCTCACCACTCTCTCAAGAAAGAAGTTTTTCCTAATATCCAGCCTGAACCTCCCCTGGCGCAACTCGAGGCCATTTCCTCTTGTCCTGTCACTTGTCACTTGGGAGAAGAGACCAACACCCACCTCACCACAACCCCCTTTCAGGCAGTTGCAGAGAGCGATGAGGTCTCCCCTCAGCCTCCTCTTCTCCAGACTGAACACCCCCAGCTCCCTCAGCCGCTCCTCATCAGACTTGTGCTCCAGACCCCTCACCAGCTCCGTCGCCCTTCTCTGGACACACTCCAGCACCTCAGTGTCCTTCTTGGAGTGAGGGGCCCATTTCTCCAGGAAACGCCACCCCAAACTCAGCGGGACGTAAACAGCTGCTTACCAGAGATAAAGGCGGTCACTGTTATTCAAAAGAAACCGGGCACACAGGTCCAGGACCGCACAGTAAGATGGAGGGAGGCGCGAGGCAGAAACACCCCGGGAGCCGCAGAGGGCTGCAGGCTGCCCAGCTCGGGGTGCCGGCAGAGCCCCCTCCCCTCCACACGAGGAGCACGGGGAGCACCACGTTAGGGCAGCTCCCCCCGGCTTCACCCAGCACAGGGCGTGCACGCCAGAAGGGCTCTGCCAGCCCCCCCCAGACAGCGTTCAGGCCTCAGCTTTGAAACAACCGTTTCCCTGGGCTCCCTCTGCGGCCGCTCAACGCCGCGCCGGCTCCACACGCAGCTCCTTGGCTTTTGCTCAGCAGACGCCAAGCGCTCTCAGCATCACCACAAACTGTGCTGAACTGGACCTAGAGCACTAAAAAACCCTCCAGCTCAGATGAGGCCAGCGCAGGGAACAATCAGCAGTGCAAATGCATCTGATGCAGACTTTAAAATCCTGAAAAAGAGCAGGGACTACACGTGCTCGAGTAGGTGCATCGGTCCGCAACCCAGGCGTGAGCCACACGCTCACAGCCACTCCAAACTCCTAAGCAGGGCTCACCGCTGCATCTTCACCCCTGTCCTTCACACCTAACTAATGCCGCAGCAGCAATCACAAACTCACGCAATGCTAAATCTGCCAAATGCCAGAACTCCCCTGAGCAGTAACTGGACAGCTAATGGCAGAATCCGGAAAGCTGAACCAGGAAGTTTTCTGAACTTTCCAACCACCCATTTATGTCAATTTATGCAACTAAATTGAATTTGCCAGAAAGCCTGGGGGTATAAAAGGTTCAAAAAATTCCACAGCCACCTAACCAGCCCACCAAGCAGCAGAGCTGGACACCCAGGGCACCCTTACCACCACCCAGGTTTTAATTTCCATTACTTTACCGCTAATAGAAAACAGAAGCTGGATAAATACCAATATCGAAGAGAAAACTGAGACATATCTTGTTTCTTCTTCTCAAAATTATTTTGGCAAATAGGAGCCGTGATCTGAGGCAAGACACCAAATTCTCCTTGGTAAGACAGGTTCGGGTGGCAGAAGAGATCGGATGGACAGAGGTGGTGGCACAGCAGCCTGGCAGAAAAGCTGCTCGAGAAAACAACATGAGGATGTAACTTCATCAGACATCGGATCATAGAAAATCAAAAGCTGGCTATGCCATGCTCGTGGGAAAATGCAAGCACATGCGCTAACTAGACAGCTAGAGAAAACTGTCTGGAAGGGAAGACGGCAAACCACGGGCAGAAGGCAGCAGGAACATCTGTGGGAGCGCCATGGGCAGCTGACCCTGGACAGTACTTAAATAGTAATTACATAGTAATTAAACAGAGCCCCAAACACTTCTGCAAAACTCTGAAAGTAAATTTGGACATCTTTGAGTCAAGGGAAGAACCTAGAGCTCGTTCTTATTTGCAGCTTGGATGAAAGGTGGGTTTCAGCCCTTTCCCTCACAGCTCCCCAAGATGTTGCTCCTCCCGTGAAATGGTTTTCCTCCATCCTCCACCACCGCCTGCTGCAATCTGGTCCTGTCCCACCACCTCCCGTACCTCTTGTCCGTGTTTCCCTGCAGGTAAGCCACCAACAGCACTCCTCCTCCCTAGTTACCACCAACACACTATGGAGCAAGTCCTACGTCTTTCTCAAAATTTTCCTTTTTTCCTTTACCCAAGCTCCAACAGCCCCACTCTTCGTTCCTACTACAAAAGCCCTGTGGCTTTGCCCTTGCTTCCACTGAAGGTGGGAAACGCTGAAGTCATCACATATCTCCAACGGGAAATGCAAAGTCCCTGCCGGCACAGAGCCGAGCGCACCCGAGTCCCACACCCTCCGCAGCACAAGCAGTAGCTGCACTTTAGTTTCTGCAGGATGATTTTAAGCTTTCATTTCAGTATTCATTGGCATAACCACGTTAGGAACAAGTAAACGCTGAAGTAAATTGCTCACTGGAGTGGGAACTGAAGATGTGCAGATAGAAAGTCAGCAAGTATTTCTGGAAATCTGCAGAGTAAGTACTAAGCGTCAATGAGCATCTTCGGCCAATGAGCCGAGCTGGGGTAGGATTTTTCTATCCACTTTCTCTTAACAACCTGGTTTTTTGCAATTTCCGAGAGATGAGCAGAGAAACAAGTAAAGTCAAAGCAGCTTCAAAACCAGAGTGAAGTCAAAACTAGTCAAAACCCCTTAAATGCTGAAGTGCCATGTTTAGCCTTTTTTAAAATCTGTGTACTGCATTATTGACGCTTGTAAATACCATTGGTCAAAAAACAACCAAGAAACCTCTGTCTGACCTGAGGGAGGGGGAAAGCGATGACACAAGCCACCGGCCGCCCTCTCCACCGCTGCCCCATCTCAGCCGGGGAGGGAGGATGGCACGGAGGGAGCAGCCCCAGCGCCCACAGCGCACGGTCCTGCATCAGCAACCAGCTGGTTTTAGCGGGCATGAAATATCCCCCAAAAGAAAAACCTGGTATAAATCCCCCCACTCCCCTCTCCACTATGGTCTTGCCATTCAACAGGCGTTAATTGTAGGCAGTTACAACTCTGATTGCTTTTCAAAAGTCCTGTTGCCACGTTTGGGAAAGCTGAAGCTTCTCAATTTAAAAGATTTCTCAGAGGAATTATTTTTAGATGGGTTTTCAGCATCCTCATTTCTTGCCTTTTGGGGAGAAATGGTTCTTCAAGTCCATACACCCTCCCCGAGACATGCCTTGCCCAGACCCGACAGCACTCCACCGCTCCTCTGGTACTACCCTTACCCACCTGCGATCTCAGGCAGGAATTACCCCCCTTTGTGCACAACATCAGCTATGTCCGGTCGCTGGCGTTCAATTGAAAAAAACTCCAAATTTAAACAAAAGATCTGTGACCAAAGAAGTTAACACAAACCGTTTCCCAACTTTTAATGGGATTTCTCATCACAATATCCATAAAAGCAAGAATCATAGTAACAGTACTAAAAATGACATATTTGCTAACAAAAATAACAAGACTATTAAATACCATTTTAAGCCCCACAGACAGAACAGCAAATGATGCAAACCCCCAAAGCCTCAGCTAGTGTCCCCGTGGAACTGCTCAGCATTCTGGACTCCTGTGAACCCAATGCTCGAGGCACTTTTCTAAAGCTGTGGTGTCTGACCCTGAGCAGAGTGAAAATACAAATCCTGTCCGGAAGTTTTTTTCTCACCCTTTTTATTTTTAAAGACGACTAGCACAACTCAGAAGATACGCAGCTTCTGAGCTGTCAAACTCCGATTCCCCACCTGAAGTCATAAAGGTCGAATTCCCCATCTCTAATATTTCAGGTTTTTCTGCAGTCTCACGGGTCGAGCAGCCACAGAAGGGAACCAAGAGATGCCCTTAAGGTTTCAACCCTGGGAAAGACCTCGATCTATTTAGTAACAGAGCTCTTCAGCACCACTTACAGCGAGCTTCCTAACAGCTGCATGCATCAAGTGAGAAAGTAGATTCCCTGCTCTTGCTCTCATTAATTAACTCCTGGAACCCATCTCGGTAATCACAGACTGTACGACAGCCAGGGCAGGAGCTCCAGCTCTCCCCCTTCCTGGGAGGTTCCTCCTTCTCCTCCTCCGGACAAGGAAGCTGTCCTTACCGACAAACCCCTCCAAACCCCCCGACCACGGCCCGGGGCTACCGTGGTGCCGACTTATTCATTTTTCCATATTAATACAAAATCATAGAATGGTTTGGGTTGGACGGACCTTTAAAGGTCATCTAGTCCAACCCCCCTGCCATGAGCAGGGACATCTTCAACCAGACCAGGTTGCTCAGAGCCCCGTCCAACCTGGCCTTGAACGTTTCCAGGGATGGGGCATCTACCACCTCTCTGGGCAACCTGGGCCAGCGATTCACCACCCTCAGTGTCAAAAATTTCTTCCTTATATCTAGAAACCAAAGGGGTATTCTGTCTTTCCAAAGTAGTAGCATTAGAAGCAAGTATACTTTTCCACCAAAATCTGCCTGCTTTGGTAAGAAAGGGAGGCGATTCCATAGAAAAGGAAAAAGAAAAAAAACCAAAAAAGGCCAAGTATCAGACTAGAGAAATCTCATTTATTTTATGCCAGTAACCTGAGTGGACTTCTCCAAAAAGCACCCTTAAGTCTCTAAATTTCAGCACCACTGTTTTCAGACTAGATTGAGCCTCTGCAATACTGATGGTCAGGAGGAGACAGCCCAGCGGAACTCCTCCCATGAGCAGTGGCATGAAAATTAATGTGAAAACACCACTGCTCACAGATTAACTGTTAAAAAGTGTGACAAATACTTGCTTTCATTCTAGTCAACAAAGAAAACTAGCCCCAAGTTTTAGCTCTCTGCCTTGCACCATGCGATTCCTGCTCCCAGCACCAGCCAGTGCCAGAGCGAGCTGCCAGGTGCCATCCTCAGCGCCACCCCCAGCACCTCCATCACCCAGCCCAGCTGTGTGCGTTTATCACAGAATCACTAAGGTTGGAAGAGACCTGTAAGATTATCAAGTCCAACCACCAACCCAACACCACCATGCCCATTAAACCATGTCCCGCAGTGAGGGTGACTCCACCACCTCCCTGGGCAGCCTCTTCCAGTGCTTCACCACTCTCTCAGGAAAGAAATTTTTCCTAATATCCAGCCTGAACCTCCCCTGGCACAACTTGAGGCCATTTCCTCTTGTCCTGTCACTTGTCACTTGGGAGAAGAGACCAACACCCACCTCACCACAACCCCCTTTCAGGCAGTTGCAGAGAGCGATGAGGTCTCCCCTCAGCCTCCTCTTCTCCAGACTGAACAACCCCAGCTCCCTCAGCCGCTCCTCATCAGACTTGTGCTCCAGACCCCTCTCCAGCTCCGACGCCCTTCTCTGGACACGCTCCAGCACCTCAATGTCCTTCTTGGAGTGAGGGGCCCAAAACTGAACACAGCATTCGAGGTGCGGCCTCACCAGCGCCGAGTACAGGGGCACGATCCCCTCCCTACTCCCGCTGCCCACACCATTTCTGATACAGGCCAGGATGCCGTTGGCCTTCTTGGCCACCTGGGCACACTGCCGGCTCACATTCAGCCGGCTGTCGACCAACACCCCCAGGTCCTTTTCCGCCGGGCAGCTTTCCAGCCACTCGTCCCCACGCCTGGAGCGTTGCACGGGGTTGTTGTGACCCAAGTGCAGGACCCGGCACTTGGCCTTGTTGAACCTCACACAATTGGCCTGGGCCCATGGATCCAGCCTGTCCAGATCCCTCTGCAGAGCCCTCCTGCCCGCCAGCAGATCAACACTCCCGCCCAACTTGGTGTTGTCTGCAAACTTAGTGAGGGAGCACTCGATCCCCTTGTACAGATCATTGATAAAGATATTAAACAAGTATTAACTACAATTTATGTAGGTATGCATATACACACACAATCAACACAACAAGGCACAGTACAGAAAAACAATCACCTTTACTCACTTTTTTTCCTCCTTTTTTTTCCTGCATGAATATTGTTTAAGCTGCACCACGAGACCCTTCCCTACACTGGGTGCCCAGGGAGCACCAGAGTGTCCCCAGGGATGCTTGTCCTCTACCTCGCCTTGTGGGATGGGGACAGGATAGGAACAGACACCAAAATATATACTGGAAACCACAAACAAACAATTCCATAAGGCACACTCCTTGGGATTATTTTCAATTATAACATTTCTCCGAGTTACTGAACTGTTTGGGCAATGTGGGAAATGGCACTCCTTCAACAGCACAGCTGGAACGCACCGTGTCCCACGCTTCCCAGGATAAACTCATGCCATTTGTCACCATTTATCACCAGAGACTGCCTCACATCTGCTCTTCTTCTTACGTTAATACCTTTCTGGTTGAATATTCTCCTGCTTTTCAAAATACTATGCTGAGAAAAAAGTATCAAGGTAGTACTGCTGATTAAAAAGAAATCTTGCCAGAAGTGTTCCAAAAAATGAGGCACTTAAGAGCGGGATCCCATTATCAGATGACAATGATGGCAATGGTTGAGGCAGTATGATTCAGTATGAAAACAAAAAATACTGAAAACTTCTCTAGCTGACCTGGGCTGCAAGGCAGGAGAGGGAAAAGGCACAAGAAAAGATGGAAGGCAAGGGGGAAAATAATAAAAAGGGAAACGCTCTACCCAGCAGGGACAAAACCTCCTCAGCAGGACAGAGCTCACCGTGAGCCAGATCCGAGATGCCACCAGAAACCAGGAGGAAGAGTCTGGACCTCGGCACCCATGATCTGCAGGTGGGGACCAAGCAGGATTAAACAAACTTCACTGCCTCACGGGCTGGTACGACTGATACTCATTTTCATTTCCACGAATGGTACGAGCTCACCACCATGTAATAATCAAATTAATTCCGTAACACACCTCGGGAACGCAGGGCCAGCACCGAACCCAAGCAGCCCAGTGAATATGATCCTCTGGAAAGCAAACAATAAGCTAATTCCGAAAAAAAATTCAAATACTACCATTCTCCCAGCAAAATCATCTTTGCCTACAGCAAACAGAGCGCACTGCCAGGCACAGCAAAAGCCGGAGCTGGATTTGTGCAATACTGCACAGAAAGTCAAGCTGTTTGTTTGTTAAAAGCGAATGAAGTCCGGATGCTTAGTTTGTGTGATGTACAAAGCCCATGGAATTAAATCATCCTCCAGATTTACCACCAAAATCAGCAACGTGTGAAGCAAAACCAAGCTCTTCTGCTCACTTTAAAAGAGTTGTTTACCCTTTTATTTTAAAAGACTGTTTCTCTTCCATGCTTCGTTTTCACAGCTAGTAAAACCAATGCCACCCAACAAAAGATGACACCGTGTAGACTGTCACTCCTGAAGTGACCTACTGAACGTACGACCGAGCGTCAGCAGCCGACAGCGCAGGGGCCACGGCTGCTGCGGGGCTCTGGGTCCACGGTCCCTCCCCAGCCCAGGCCTCACCGCTGCTGAGGATGGACGGGCGGCCATTGCACAACCACCTTCGCAGCCTGGAGTCCCTCCCAAGCAACGCCGCGCACAAGGGACACGCAGGCAGCTGCCCGTGGGCGCACCGCCTCCTGCTCGCAGCCTCTCCCCTTCCAGGGAGAGCAGGCGATGGACCCGGGGAGTCGCCCCGCGCCCTCCCAGCTGACGGATACCAGGCGAAAGATCCCGGATCTCATCCCCGTGACGCTAGAGGAACCGATAGGGATTGCTGGGACGCCAAGGCCTGATGCCGCCGCTGCGCAGGGGTAGTGGCTGTCACCCCTCCTCCTGCCAGGAAGCCCCTCCTGTTTGGGCTGGGCTGGCGAGAGGACGGCACCGCGCCCTCGTACCGGGTCCCCACACCAGGACCACCTGCAAGAAGGCAGCACACTAAACTCTTCTATAGCCTGCCATCGCATCTTACAGATCCAGAACTGAACCAGCATGTTCTCAACATTTGAAGTGTTTATTGACATTTAAAAATAATGTAATTACTAACACTGTATAATTCAAATTTTTCTGGATTCCCATCTTAAAAATTACTTCCTCCTAATTCCCTTTTCTAAAGGGCACGATCACAGAACCACTGTGTCACTCTTCAG
The DNA here is from genome assembly GCF_030936135.1 of Gavia stellata. Lineage (NCBI taxonomy): Eukaryota > Metazoa > Chordata > Aves > Gaviiformes > Gaviidae > Gavia > Gavia stellata. The sequence goes on from NC_082602.1 coordinate 40,459,460, forward strand.
TAAAACACAAGTGAGATGTAACTGATGGCTCAGAGGAACGGCGTTTGAGCCGCCGTGTTTTTCTAGCAGTGGTTCCTATGTGTTTCTAGGGACACGCGCCTGAAACTCCACCAAGATCACTTTAGCCATTGCTGGCTCCTGCTGCGCTACACAGCATTATGTAGTCCCCTCAAACAGAAAGAGAAGTTAATATTAGATTTTTGGCAAGTTTCTCAGTGCAGCAGCACCTAACCCGGGTGACCTCCCTGCACAGGGAGACCTCCCGAACCCAGGAACGTGACAGTGGTATCAAATGAAACGCTCCTTCTGAATTATTCATGTGATCCATCGTATAAAATCGGAAAATAAGGATGTAGATCCCCAAACCCAAGAGCTGTGATTTCTGCCAAGTGCGGCTGGGCACGTTTCGCAGGCGATGAAGAGTCCCCAAGGCTGTAAGCGGGGAGGTTCCCCAAGTGGAGGGTGCATCTGAGATGCACCAGCAAACAGGGAGGAGGGCTGCGGCGTGGCCATCCTGCACCCGCGGGGCCAGGAAGCACCTGCCCATGCCGGGGATGGGAAGGGGATGATGACGATCACCCCACGGGAAGGGGATGACGATGATCACCCCACACCGTTCATCTCCCGCAACACTTCTCACTGCTCCTTAATACGGTCCCATTTGCAAAACTTTTCTGATTTATTTCCGGCCTTATGAAAACTAACTCCAGCATAAAATTTCAATCTCTTCATTTAATAGGATGTAATTCCGAGAGAATACACTAAATTATGCAGTATCAAACCTTTGGAACTTCCACTTTCTCTCTGTTGTATCAGAGTAATTATTTCTGCATGAGCTAATCCTTTGTATTTTGGAGTAAAATCTTCAATTACTTATTTCTAGGAGGATTTGAGTTATAAATTAGGTTTGGAATTTTGAAACCAGTAAAGTAGAAACCAGAAATGTGATTCTCTCCTTTTTTCAGTCCTTGTACAATTTTTATGATGGCATCTGAGCCGAGATTTAAAAAAATACCTGCTTCCTGAAATCCCAGTGGGAAGCCGACATGATACAGGGCCGGCAGGAGAGTTTTTCTTTCCTGGAACCGTGGGGTCTGGTCAGGCTTTATCCGTTCTTCAAAACAAACCCAAGACAGACTGACTCTCTGCTTTGGGCTATTTGCTGCCAGCTCCTCAAGCCAAACAGCACGGCTCCTTTGGTAAACCTTTCGCTGAGGAGATCACACCCCTGTATCTTACTCCAGGTTGTCGTGACGTGACGTCATCTGCCTCCACCTTACGTCACTGCTGCAGGGCTGGTGACCAGAGGAGCTTCTGGCGCGGCGGCAGGCAGAGCCTTCTCCACTCTGGGGTCCGCAGTCAGAGACGCTCCTTCACCCAGAGCCCCTGTGCCTGCCTCCTGCGCCGGGCGAGGGCCAGCGCCGTGCCGGAGCCGGTGCCAGCACCAGCCCTTCCCCAGGGGCCACCACACCTCCTGCCTCCGTGGCAGGAACATCACCATCGTGCTGGGCATGTGGTAAAGAGAACTACATTTGCAGTAAAATCAATGAAATTCTATTTAGCGACTCTAGGGAAGCAACTATGGCACACTTAAAATTGAGGAATTTAATTAATTTTCCTTATTTATATTCTGGCCAACGAACTCGGATTAATTTTGCTCGTTAAATTTGTTTACACTTATACAGTGGGGCCTGACTGAGAAACACATGAAGTCAACCAGAAAACATCCACTGACTCCTAACCGTAACTGGTTACAAATGTGATGAAAATTGCTACAAATTTGTTTGCCACCATTGAAGATGTTGAATGGGCATAGCTGTTTTACTGGATAAATAATAGTACATAAATAAATAAATAATAAAGAAGCCCTCCCATCCGCGGTGTCCTCCCTCGGGGTGTGCCAGCCACCCGCCTGTCCCTGGAGGACCAAAGCCACCAGCAGAAGGGCTGGCAGGTCCCAGCCAGGGACCCCCCCGAGGTCTCACCCTTGCAGACCCTTCATCTGCTCCGAGGTGCTCTTGGGCAACAGCACCTAACTGCTACGGTTCCCTGAAACTTACATTGACATTTGGGTTTCTTTAAAATACTCTTCCAAACAGGTATTTATATAATATTTTTAATTTCCAAAATTAAATGCAACGGCATTCTTAAATTATCTGAAGGATGCTTTTGTGGCACAGGGTTTACTCAGTTCACAATTATATTAGACAAACTGTTTAGGAGAAAATTAACAAACATTTAGCCTTTTGAGAACCTATTCTATTTCAGGGAATACTGTGAAATGATTTCCTTGTCTAACACATCATACTGAGAATTTTCTACCAGAAGGTAGAAGATCCTGCAGGTGCAAATTCGACCAGAAGAGATCAATCCACGAGGACCACAGAATTTCCTCCTTCATCAGACATTGGTTTTGCACTAAGTTTACACAACATTGAGACCTGATTCAGCACTGCAAATTCAGATCAAACATTGAGAACATGTTGGTTGAAACCCACACTACAGCTTTATTTTACAGTATCAAAATAAGTCCCCGAAAATTTTTCTGAAAAATAGAATAAAGTTGGCTGAGCGTATTATGAAAAATAATTTTAAAAAAGCACTCTTCTCACTAATAAGATACTTAAAATTCTCTCTAGTGCAAGAGAAATGCACACAAAGTAATGCCGCTCCTGTTGCATCTTTCCATCTTTTACACGGATCTTAGCAAAATTTGCTCATTGTACCGCTCTCAGAATCTGCACAGTATTTCCAGCGGGTACCAATAAGCAGTTCTGAAAAGATGGCTTTGCATTGTCGTACCTTGAATTATTCTGCATTGCAGCAACATTGCATCGTCACTGTGTTAAGCCTTGGCAATGCATGCAAAGCTCCTCATGGTTTAATTGCGTAAATAAGTTTAAGGAAACAACAGCAGCAGCCACCAAAACAATCTGTTCCTCCAGCTCCGATTTAAAACTTACAATCACGAACAGAAATTCTCATCCGTCCGTCTTCTCCTGGACGGGGGCAATCTAACAACTCTCTTCTTGAAACTACTACGTTATCCTTGCAAGACCTATTTCTTCAGTCAATTCGCTTTTTTCTTCTAAGACTTCTGCTCCACTTAAAACATACCAAGTTTAGCTAAGGCTCTGCTTTGAGCAACAGAAATCTCAGCTCAGTGTGAGTCTGCACCAGAAGACTGGAGCAGGAGAATCCCTTACTGAAAAGTCTTCTGGGGGGAAATGGTGTTTCTTCCAGCTAATGAGGAGGAGCTGAACCGATTTGAAGCGAAACGTTTAGCAAGGGTGGGAAACACACACACCGACACACGAACTTCCCCCAGCCTAGTGATCATGCTTCAGGAACACGGGTGGGCAGGTTCGCATCTCGGGAGCCGTACGGAACGGCAGACCTTTCCCCCGCAGATCCCCATGGTCCCACCGGCCGCAGGTGGGAGGAATTCAGCTCTTAAAGCAGCGAGCAAGACCCCAGAGATCCCACCAGTCCTCCCCCCATTACAGCATCTCAGGCGTGAGATCAAGAGCACGAGGGCACCCACGTCCCGCCACGGCAGGAGTTCAACGCTCCCGAGACAGACACGAGGCTGGCCAAACAATCGCAAAGCATAAGCAATAAAGAAAGGCGATATACAGCGTGCTGTTAGCTCCCTCCCCCTGTGCCATGGCAAGCGGGGCCGGCAGCGCCGTGGCCCGCCACAGCCCAGGAGGCCAGTCCTGCCGGGAAAAGAGCAAAACGTGACCAATTCAGACACAACTCCTCAAAGTGCCTGCGCTTTCTGCAGGGAAAACTGCTAACTGCTGTATTAGTATTAGTCTTCCAAGTAGCAGCAGCAGTAACTGCCTAGGTCTGCACCGCTTGCTTGTCTCTTGAACCGGGAAAAACCACCCCGCAGGTATTTTAACAGTGTAAATGTATTACTAACATGTGAAATCTGATTTAAACTCTCTCTACAGCAGTGCACTGGCATTTTTCGAAGGAAAAAAAAATCTACTACTTGTTTTAACAAGCAGCTAAACATATAGTAAATTAAGTCTGACTTTCATGACATTTACCAAGCAAACAGTTGGGCATGAATGAAAGGATTCGGGTTGTTTGTCTTCTCCAACTACTACATGAAATATTTAATTAAGTTTTTGCTATTGTCAATACCTTGATACTACATTCAAGAAACTGAACCAGTTTCTTCTGGTTCCCACTAGAGAAAATAGCTGGTGGTCCAAAAACATGAAGCAGGACTAATTTGTACCTGATACCAGCCTGGCCATAGGATTCTTGCAAGAGGTAAGATGAAGTACCACAGCAGTATATTCCCTCTGCAAGTCCATTTTTATCCTGTCAGAAGATCTTCCCTTCTAATTCTAGTTAGTCATGTCAATGATATTCCAGGAAAAGGAGGATGAGAGATGTATTTTCATATAGATATCTAAGGTAGGCTCACACAGCCATCATCTTAATGCCTTGGAAATCACCATCTATTTGTATAGACTAACTGCATGATGACCCATAAAGCCAGTTTAGTCCATCCATATATTTGCATCAATAAATGCTCCATGATTGACTTTATTTTTCAATGAGGATGGTGTGAAAAATTTGCAGTATCAGGAAGTTCTGCCTGATATCACTCTGCATCTCCTTCTCATGCAATACGTTTGCCTCGGTAAGCCCTCCTCACTACAGACGCCGTGCTGGGCCGTCCAGTTTTATAAGAATGACAGAAAAGAAAGGGCTGAATTTTCAAACAAACCGTAAGAACCATCTCTAGGAACGATCATCCCATTTCCTGGAGAGTCTTAATTGGGCCGCTGAGCACTTGCGGTTTCCAGCAGAGATTTACTGTCCAACGGATGAGAAAATTGATACTCATTTAAATGCGATCTCTGGCATTATTTTAGCTCAGAAACCCACAGTACACGCATGCCTTCCTTGCACGTGCCAACACAGATATGGAACAGAAATATAATTTTATGCTGAATATTAGCTCGAGCAGGAAGTTATCACTTTAATAACTATAAACATTCATTTGCTTGCTTCGTTACACAGCATTAAAGCTGGGCAGATCATTTACAACAAGCTTGTTAGAACTACTCAATATTCAAAGTCAAGCCTGTTTTACTGCAAGACATGTAGGACACCCAGGAAGGGGAAAGAAAACCTTCCTGAGCAGGCGAACATCACATTTCTGGTTGGAATATTTCAACTTGCTCATTTGCTTTTCCATAAACACTATTTCTTGTTCCACTAACATCTAGGAATTCCAGTATACGTAACAGCTAGACTATCTTAAATAACAAATGCACGAGGAGAATTAGCACCGAGTGAATCATTCGAATGATGGGAATGAGTACCTGGGGAAAGAGAGCCCTGAGGAGCGCGCCCGGATGGGCAGAGCAGGGAGAGACAATCCCAATGCCTAGAGCCGCACAAGCTTTCCAAGTTTTTACTCACTGGATTACACTCTTTAATTAATCTTGTTACGAAAGGAAAGAAAAGCGTTTGTAGTTTCCGCAGAGGCTGGACAAACTTCCTCAGCCCCGCAGCGCGCTGGACCGCCCCAACTCCGTCAGCCGGGCGCTGGGAGGGGATGAGCAGAACCTCATCATTCCCCGTAACGGGAAGGTGCTAGCGATGGCTAATCTTACTCCTTAATTTCTTAAATTCCTTTTCCCCGAAAAAATATTTCTTACAGACAAATTTTATCTCACCTCACTCATTCAATCTCACCCCCGACGGCAGTAAGAAACTGGGGAGGGAAGATGTTCGGCTGAGTTACGGGTTTCACAGGAGTAGCTCTGCTGTCACGCTACCTTCCCCCTCGACGTGCGCTGAACCCTTACTAAGTGCTGCAACCACTTCGAAAGAGCCATCGCTTCAGTTTGCTGCAGAAGAGAAGCTGTTTCTTCCAAAAAACACCATAAAAATAACTGAATAATTGTGGTTATGAAAACGCGTTTTATATCAGCAGAATTTGCTAATGAAGCAAGCTGACAGACGCATGAAAGAGCATGTAGGAAAACGCTGGCATTAAGAGCTGTTTTTAACATATAATGTTGCTTGGCCGTTAAGGTACTGATAGGAAAAATACTTAGTCACTTCCCAGCTGTTCTGTGGCAGGCTAAAACATTAAATTTAAACCATTAAATAATTCTGAAAGCAAGGGAACAGGTGGCAAATGGTTTATATGGCAGATGGTGCCTTTTTTAATATTTGTACTCACTGCTAATTTACAGAGTCCATAACCACAGACTCATATCTTACCTTTTTCACTCAAATAATTAAGAAATTATATGTGAAAATAAGAAAATAAATACCCCAATTCTTAATACAGTAGCCATAAAAGTGGTATAAGAGATTACTAGATATCCCACACCTGAATTACTCCATGTAACTGCTTACATTCCCAAAGTTTATTGCATTTGGGGTTTTCTTAAGATAGTCCTCCTTCAAAGCCTTGGCTTGATAGTGCTGGAAAATTAAGTTTTCTCTTTACCGGCAGAGCACATAAGCATGAAGATGCAGCCCAGTGAGTAGCTTCATCTCCACAAGTTCCTATTTAGTCTTTATGTTAAATCTGGCACAAAAACTAATTTAACAGCAAGGCTGACATTAAGTATTTAAGGGAACATGTTGCCTGGTACATGTATGAGCAGAACCATCAGTAGGTGAAAAAAGAAGAAAGGAAAAAAAGGAACGAATAACCCAAAACGGAGCTCCAATAGCACTGCTGGAACCTCCTCCATTTTAACTCACTGATGTGGAAAAGGTTGACCCCGTGCTCAGCAGACAGCATAGAAATATTGTGCTAAAACCCTTCTCACTGCACGGTGTTTCTGAACGGCTCCATCCCCAGGTACTTGAGTTTTATTCTAGTGAATGTTCACAGAATCACAGAATCATTAATGTTGGAAAAGACCTGTAAGATCATCAAGTCCAACCACCAACCCAACCCCACCATGCCCACTAAACCATGTCCCGCAGTGCCACGTCCACACGTTCCTTGAACACCTCCAGTGATGGTGACTCCACCACCTCCCTGGGCAGCCTCTTCCAGTGCTTCACCACTCTCTCAGGTAAGACTTTTTTCCTAATCTCCAGTCTAAACCTCCCCTGGCGCAACTCGAGGCCATTTCCTCTTGTCCTGTCGCTCATCACTTGGGAGAAGAGACCAACACCCACCTCCCCACAACCCCCTTTCAGGCAGTTGTAGAGAGCGATGAGGTCTCCCCTCAGCCTCCTCTTCTCCAGACTGAACACCCCCAGCTCCCTCAGCCGCTCCTCATCAGACTTGTGCTCCAGACCCCTCACCAGCTCCGTCGCCCTTCTCTGGACACGCTCCAGCACCTCAATGTCCTTCTTGGAGTGAGGGGCCCAAAACTGAACACAGGATTCGAGGTGCGGCCTCACCAGCACCAAGTACAGGGGGTCAATCACTTCCCTCATCGTTCCCACGCACGATCCCCAAGGAAAGGCTGTCCCCAACAAAACCCATTTTGAGGGAGAACTGAACAGCAAGTGACTCTTCCCCGGGCAGGGAGAGGGATGGAGGCGATGCTCCAGGCCCAGACACACTCCAGGCCCATCCCTGCATCACCAGTGACCTCCAGGCTCCACTCTGCTTTGAATCTCTTCCTACTGTTGTTGCTTTTGAGCTTTTACACCCTCTCTTAATCCCAGTTGATGGAGACTAGAGGTATTCAAAAAAACATGATTTTTTTTCAAAGGAGTGTTGCTTCTAACGCACTTGCTGCTTGCAAACCATTTAACTTCAATCACGAGGTCCTCTAGAAAAAGAATGAGCAAAAAAGGATCACTTAACAAAAGGGCTAGAAAAGGTCCAACCAACACCTTTTGGGATGCAAAACTTTCCGGAAGCAAAAGCTGCATCCCAAAGGTCACGGCGCCGTGTGTCCAGTCTGCCATGTATAGATGTCAGATTCACCCAGCTGGCTTCCCTCTGCTTAAGGACGGTTTATTTTTTCCCAGGGATAAGGGTATTTGCTGGTATTGAAAATTTGGTATTTTTTTCCACCAGACACTAAGGACTGAAGCCCATTAAAGAGTGCTCACACAGCTACGTTAGATAACACAAGGACGTTCCAGTGAGCAGCTTAGGAATGACTCAGCTGCTGACATTTTCACGTTTGTTTAGCCAGCAGGATTGATACTGTATCTGCAGCTTGGTTGAGACTTATCTCAAGTCACCATAGATAAAATGTAAGGTGAAGTAACTACATCTTCTCCTCCAGAAGCTGCCAGATGATAATTGCAGCGTCAGCATTTTAGGTTACGCACCACCGTCTTGAACATCCCTCTCTCCAAGAGCGAACGCTGGCTGACCACAACGCAGACCTCCCTCAAAACCGACCACTGGCGGCTCAACCGTCGTTAAAAGAAAGTGAAAACGGTGCCAAAGAATTAATTGTGTCATTGCAGGAGTCCCTAATAATTACAGCTTGACCCACTTTGAGAAGGAAGTCTAGTTACAATATTCAGGATACTCGTCATTAGAAGATGGCTAAATCAGCATTTTATTTGGCATTGCTCTATATGCTGCACGGAAGACACCGCACGGATCTTATTTCTTACCAGCTTAAAACTAAGAAAACTGCTCCAGCCAAGTTCACCGAGGGGCTGCCACCGCCGCGCCGCGTTTCAGCGTGTTAGAAGCAGAACTCCCCGTAAGGGAGTGATCCGAGGCACCGTGTTAAACCCAATGAAACCTCAATAAAAGAAAACAAGCACATCAAGACCCTGTCAATGAAGGAAAATTGAAACATTTAACTTGGTTTGATAATATCAGGGGAAAAAAGGGACTTCTGTAAACAAAAATGGCACCAATGCAGCATGCTCAGAGTTCCTTGGAAAACGCTGAAATGAATTAAGACAGAATCCTACGTTCGGGCAGGCAGAAAACAGAACAATGTATCTGGTAATTGTACAAATACCTCACAACTATATTACAAAACCGATTGCCATGAGACTGGTCTTGAATGGCTTGATATCAGCAATTTTTAGATGGGAATGGCTGAAGAGGAGAAAACCTGGAAATCGAGTCTAAGGGGCAGCAGTTTTCATCTGCAAAAAATTCAAGTATCGCATTCCTATACAAACTAATTGAGCCGCTCCCCGGAATAAAATTCTGGGATTTTCCCCATGTATTTCCACACCATTTGCTTTTCACTTTTTTAAAAAAAAAAACAAACGAGAAATGACTAACCAAACCAACCCAGCCCAGACAAGTGGAGAGCAGAAGCAGAATGCTTTCTTCCAGCTGTCGGAAACAGAAGCCCAGACCCCCGAGACCTCCCATTACATCTCCCTGGGGCACAGCTAGAGGAGCCAGCACCATCAGCTGCCATAGTCCAAATAAAAATTAAAATAGGATGTAAAGTCAAAAGTCTATTTCTTTTTTATTATTATTATTATTTTTTTATTTCAGCTTTTTCTGTAATATCCTGGAGCCTCACTGTTTCCAGGCACCATTAGCTTCCCACATCACATTTGGTCTGCATTTAGCTTTATCCTTCTGAACACATACAAGGATTTCAGGATTTTTCAGTCTTATCAAACACCTACTCGCTATTTGTAGACGTGACCCTACATCCATGCAAGTCACCAGCAAAGCCCCAGCAGCTTTTACTGAGCTGGAGTCAGGCCACCAGGCACGCGGTGGCCTTCTCACACTCCAGTCCACGAGGAACCTGGGAGTAATAATGTGCCTTTCAGGTGGCTAAGAAAACCAGATTTGCTCGATCTGAAATTACTACCAAATAAAAATAACTAAAAAAAAAAAAAAAAAAAAAAAAGAACTTCAATACGCACGTTCTCCATGCACATTCATCAAAGTCAAGACTTTGTGGAGCGCAGGCGGGACTGGGGAAGGAGAGCCACAACGCTCCACTCCCTTTCCAGCTTACAACCTCGTGCTGACTCCTCACTTCCAGAAAGTTACTTCAGCAGCGACTTAACTCTTACACGAGTTGCACACCGCGTTTACACAGCTCCGAATGAGGGCAATGGCAGAAACCATCTTTTACGGACCGTGAACAACCATTTCCAATCGCATGAGCAGTAAATGAACCCAAACACAAAACGAGAACGACGCTGGTATTGAATTTCAACCCCTGTAGCACCAAGACAAGGTTTTGTAATATTAATTTATTCCAATGACCACATCATACTGAAATGCAATTGGGTTTCTGATTTTAATGTCAAGTTTAAGTTTAAATGTCAAATCCAGAAGCATTAAGAGCAGAAAATTCATGTCCTATGCTAGGAGGGACTGTGGCTACAGTCGGCTCTCGGGCCAAAGGAAATGTCTTAGGGCTAGAAAGCAGAGGCAGTTCCAGCCCACGGACCCCAGGATGGCTGATTTCGATAATGTCTGGCCCAGGCGGGGATGCTGGTATTTAGCCTCGGTACAGAGGCATTGAGTCCTCGACCTAAAACCAGGTGGATATAAACACCTGAGCATGAGAAAAAATTAGGTGTCTGGCTTTTTTTTTTTTTTTTTTTTTGACTCTTCACCGGTGGTCAGAGCCTCGCCCCTATTTTTGGTTTGCGTTATGCTGTAACACGCAACCACAGCTCCCCAGAAGATCACAGACCACTCCATCCAGAGCCAAGCAGCTTCCTTAACCTTAAATACAGGGTATTTTATATCTCTTCTTTTCCTCAAATTTATTTCATTGTTAAAAGTTTCTAAGATCAGCATGGTGCCAAATAACACCCAACAGCACAAATGATTACAGAAGCTTCTCCCATCACAGAGCCAAGGGACCAGCACATCCCACCCTCATCTGCTTATCCCCCGGGCCAAAGACCCAGCAGGATCCTTCACAACATCCCACCCAGGGAAAGGCTACAAAAGGGTCTGAATTCCCCAAATACCCTGTACTCTATTACAGCTCTACTTCTGATTTTCTTTTCCAAAATGTAAAATAAACTGTATTAAAATGAACTTGTAAAAATTACCACCGTATTCTGCATGCTTTGAGTTCTCAAACTCAATGGGAGCTGGAGTTCATGGGAGCTGGCGATTTGCTTCAAGGAAGCTGCAAGAGATTCCCTCGGCAAGGCTGGGAAAATGCTGGAGCCTGTATCCTGTCCCGGCCAGCGCCCGCTGCCAGACCTCACCGACGACCCGCCGTATTTCACTAGCTTGCTACTACTGACTAACTCAACAAGTTTACTAATTAGCCTGGCAGAAAGTAACCCAGCCACACTGTAAAGCTGCAAAACTAATCATATTAAAAGGCCTCCTTGAAAGTAAATATTCAATTATAAGATTATTGATTGGACAAACCGCTGCGATTAGACGTACAGTACTACACCAAGCAGTACTGTAACACCGACCTCCAGAATAACCAGTTAACAGTGCATGACTAAGCACACAACATTCAGCCTTACAGGGACCAATATACATGTAGATTTAAGTTGGAAATAATGTAATCTTTTGTTCCCCGAGTTCACTCCTATTATGTGAACATGGCCTTGCATAAACTTTAGACAAGGAGAACATGGAAAGTTCATTAATTACCATGTTACTTTATAAATCACACATGGATCAAGGAAAACGCAGCTGCCCCCAGGGTCCACAGATTACGGTCTCTCCGAGATGTATTTCTTTTTGAGAACAATAAGTCATCTTTCATAAACGCCAACGCAGGGATGTCTTTACCTGAGAGGACGGCGGGGTTATAAAGCACGCTCCACGCTTGGGATTATCTGTACATTAGATGACGCTTTCTCGATGCTTTCCCAGCCATTAACTTATACAGCAGCAGAGACATTTATTTTTGACAGCAGAGAGCTGCCTTTGGCCAACCGACCATTTTTTCCTGTAAGTTCAGTTGGATCCACCTCGCTCGCCGTGTTTCGGCAGCGGAGAGCAGGGCAGCCCCCCGCAGCCCCGGCGCGCGCGGAGCAGACGCTGGGTTCAAAGCTTCTGCACGTGCTTCTCCCCCCTATTCACTCCTGCCTATCAAACGCCTGGCTCCTTTGTTAGCGCTTACGGAAACCCTCAGCCCTCTTTTATCAGGAAGCTACGGTCTGATACCCACCCACCCACCCTGCACCCAGCGCAGCACCAGCCGGGGAAGCTCTTCATCAAGCCGGTGTTGACAAAGATAATCTAAACCCAGCACCTTCGAGTCCTCTTCTCCGACAGCACAATGAAAAGGAATTTCATAAAAGTGTTTTATGTAAGCCTTCCCTCCAGAGATGGTGACTAATAGAGAAAAACGGTTAGCTGGGTCTCCAGTTTATTGTACACGGACTGGGCATTTTCAAGCTTTCTTTTCTAAAAAGCTGCTGTATTTTCTGTAGGAGAAAACACCCAGAAGCGTGTGGTTTACTGTGAATGATTGATAATAGGATGATTGCTCGAGCACTCAAAGCGTGATATTTGATAGCCTATCATGCACTCATTCAAAAGGAAAGCAACAATTATCATGGCCTGACATGTTTATCCTTGCAGAGCTGAGCCAGTTATCGAAGTGGTAGAGCTTCCCGGCATTACAATATTCGATCATGTCTAACACACTTCACGCAGCGCTCACCTCCGCAGCTGTAAATCAAAAGTCCTGCGCCGGCTCCTACCCAGATCGCCCGAGCATCTCAGTTCATCTCTGGCACCTAATTCTGGTTTGCAGCACAGACAAAGAATGATTTTCCTCCCCTCTGGATTCTCCTCCAAGATGCTCACTTACAGGCACAACGGTTTCTGTGAGTCAAATAACCCTCCGTGGGAAGCCCCAGCAACTCCCCGCCCTATAGCAGCAATTAACTCTGCTTTCTGTTCTCGTGTCAGTACCGTCCTTCCTCGACAAAGTCTGGAGGACTTGTACCATCACTCCCACGGGTGGGTTGGCTCTTCAGTCTCCCTAGGCACAAAACCACTGCCGCACGCCCGGCAGGCGCTCATCCGGGTGGCTCTGACGGCTGCTCAACAGGAACAGCAGTTACTGAGGTACCTTTCTCATAGGAAGATTTCATCTGAACACCAAAAATCGTAACTGCATACCTTCTGCGGAATTCAATCTCGCTCTGTTACACTTCAAGTACCAAAAAGATGGAAATCGCATCCTAATTTAAATTTTTAACTTAATTGCTATATAACATTTCTATGTTTGAATGCCTTAAGCATTCAAAGTACAGTTTCGAAAGTTACCCTGAAGACTTTGAATCAGCCAGACTTCCACAGCGAGTCAGGGTGCCACAGTACTTCCCCAGCTGCTGCGCTCAGAAAGTTGTTACACAAAGTCACACTAAGAAAACAGCATTTTCTCCAGCAAGCAACCACATCTAAACCTGCCAGAAAAAATACAAAACCGCGGCTACATTCTTCCAGTGTATTTGGTAATTATGAACACCCAAACTATCGAGTATCACCGTACGTCGAGCAGGCACCTTTCAGCTGCCAACTCCGTACCCTGAGGATCTGCTGTCAGAACTCGCTGCCACCACGACCACATTTCCTTACACAAGTCACTACGGTGACAGCGGACGCAGCTCCGTTCACGCAGCGCTTGCAAACATCACAGCAACACGAGCATCGCAAAAGCAGATGGAGTTTTGAACTCCCTTTTAACACACGGTTTCAGCGAACGCCTCTGAGCAGCACCAGGAAAAATAGCTGCAATTCCAGATTACAGTAATGCCACCGGCATCGCCCGCCTCTGCACCCCAGCACACCAAAACCCACGCTTGGAAGCCTCTCTCTGTTGCTAAGCCAACATACAAAGCTGCTCGTTGGTGCCACCAGCCGTGACCTTACCTGGAAAAGGCGAAGTCAAGACTGGGATTTTGATAGGGGAGAAGGTCAGCACGTGGCAGGGCTGGACGCTCGGCGCCGAAGGTCCCTGGGGGGCTTCAGGCTCCACCGACACCATCGCGGCAGTGGCCGCGGCAGCCAGCGCCAGGCTCTGATTGCCGCCGACCGGTTTAAGGCTATTCTGGCAACCACCTGCGGAAGGGCGAGATAGAACAGATTTTATTTTTAATCGGAAACCAGTGGATTTACATCAGATTATATGTTTTCAGCATTCTGAATTTCAACACAAGGTGGAACAAAAGACTGCGACATTTCTCACCCAGCCTCCCCCGTTCGCATGCCCACCTCACTAGACACTAGACTTTGAATATATTATATAATATATTTTCTAAGGACTCTCAAAGCCCCTTTCCTAATCCTTGTCCTTGAAGTCCTAGTTTGTGGCTGTTGCATTTTCAGCTATTAAAACCCCATATATGTGGACATACCATTATAACCTAGAGGGACAAGACAGCAGCAAGTTGTATATAAACTGTGCAGAGCTATTAAATTTAAATGAAAAAAACCTTGTTAAAAAGTCAAATATTTGAACACATTGGTTGGCATTTTCTTCAGCTCCCACAGCTTCATAATGGTGTGCGACCACCCTTATTCTGACTGTTCCCAAATATAGGTCATCCAATTGCAAATCTGAACGCTTTTGGTACTTGCTCTGTTAACCACCCAAAGTTACTGCTATCTGCCCGGCTTTCCTCCTGTAACGAGCACGCAAATACCTGAGTTTTACATACTAGTATCCTTCATCGTGACAACATGCCATGCAGGAAACTCGGCGTGGTTTCACACGGGAGCTCAGAAGTCGTCCCCCAAATCAAGGCTCCTACGCACTTTAGACTACGTAACATTTACCTAAGCTTGGGGGGGAGACCTTCAGAGCTCAGTCTTGGCTAAATATGTTAAATAAACAAGAAAATGAGTAGTAAAAATCTGAAGGAGAAAACCTAATTTGACAAACACCAGCTGTTACTCCCTCTGCACTGAGCTGTGTATTCAAAAATTAAGCAATCATTAGCTTATTATGTCATTAGCAAATGTTTTCAGTTCATGTGGAAATCCTTCAGGCAGCAAGAGCCAACTGTAGCTCTGCAAAAAATCACTATTTGATCAGACTCCTCACTTCAGGCGTCCCGTGAGTTCGCAGGAGCCCTTCTTCTATGTGCATCCCTGCAAGGAAAACGGGGCGCGGGCCCGTGCCCATGGGAAGCGGGGCCGTCGCGGCGGGCAATGCAGCCCCTCGGCAGCCCCGCCGCCCCGGGCAGGAGAGCTGCAGCTGAGGCAGCCCAGTTAAGATCGAGCCCCCCGCGCAGCTGCGCCACCCAGACCTCCCACCCCGGCTCTTCCGTCCTGCTCCGGCTCCAGACTCCTGAAAAGCTTTGACTTTCAGATGCCGAGTGCTGTTTTGCTCTCAGTCAGTGCTGGGGAAAGAGTGGGTCAGCGGTTTTTGGAAAGGAACCTGCTTTGGTTGCAGCTAATTGGGGCTCCTGAGGCTATCCATTATATTCGCTTCTGGCAGCTTTGCTCCTAACTCTCTATAAACAATTATTTGCCAACAAAATAAGCTCTCTCCATTAGCAAAACAGAAGTCAAACATTTTCACGAAGCATCACATAAAAACCTTCTATTATTTCAACCGCATTTGTCAATTCCAAGAAGAATTAATTTACACCACCTGCGTACGCAGTCATTAATGGGCACACAGGCAAAAAAACCACAAATATTGAAGTTTTGACGATTCAACCGTGGATAGATGAAAAACAGATTATTCTACCAGAGTCACAATGGAAATTAAAAAAAAAAAAAACTTAAAAGATATAAATCAGTGTCTGACTAATCCAACTCTTTAATATAAGTTTATCGTTTATTCGCCTGAGGAGTAGAACAGACCGTTAGGTTAAACACCCGCCCTCCAAGAGCCTGTACTCATTCCTAATTCCAGCTGTTGGCAGTTGGGAAAAATCCACAAAACATCTTCTGTAACTCTTATGAAAACTAATGTCTAGAAAAATGACTTTTCTACGGGTTTCTTACAGGGTACAGGGAGCAGAAAGGTTGTTTACTTCTCATTTGATTCTTTTATTTTGGAGAAGAAGATACAATTTCCCCAAAGAGCCCAGGAAAGCAGCAAAATAACATAAGCCTTAGTTGCTTGGATAGCCAAAGTCTTCCACCAGCACAGATGAGTAATGCTCCTGAAGCAGGGCTTCCTTATTAAAGTTTCATCAATTCCCTTATTAAAGTTTCATCAGTCAGTTGAAAGAGAAGTTTTGGTGATTTCCCCGCCTTTGATGAAGTTCTCTCGCCCTCTCTCCTGCTAAATAATTCCGTGAAGAGAGGACTACCCCGGCACTGTTAATACTCGAGAGGAGAGCACGGGCAGGGTGGCGGGGGGGGTCATCAAGCCCACTCTCTTGCTTCGCACTCAACTGAACAACGACCTCAGCAATTTATCAGCCTCTAACGTAACACGTGCGCTGCCGAAGCAACTGGAAGCTGGCCCAGGACATAACCTGTTGAGAGCTAGGGACTTTCTGAGAAGAACCTCTTCTCTCCAGTGATGAAACAAAGCAGATTTTGCTATAGGTACTTCCAAAAGCTTCTTGAAAGGGATTTTTAGAATCATCATTAATCACCCCACATTTACATGCATTTCAAGAGTCAAATGCCTTGAAAATAGCAGTAAAATACTGTCATCAATATCCCCTTGAGGGAAAAACAATGCAATTTTTTTTTCCTTGCAATGGTGGTTTCCCGAAATCTGTTTTTGCCAAGTCACGCTACGCCCCGGGCGGTAAGGTGCTACCTGTCTGCCGAAACACCAAACCCCACTGCAATGCCCTTCCCCAGCCTCCCTCTTCTCAAGCCAACGGACGGGGGGGAAACAGCCGAGATGGGCAGCACGTTTTGATGCAAAGCAACTGCAGAGCAGAGAGCAGCTGAAGAAGCGAGGAAGAGATTGTTCAGAGATAATTCACCAACAGTGGTGAAATGTGGTGATAGCACTGGAACCAGACAGCAAACCCATCACAAGGGATGACACGCGAGCGCCAAATATCCACCTGCTAACATCCATGTGGGAAAGGGTCTACACGCACAGGCATAGAAGAGGAGCTGTTTCTGTTGAGCCTTCTCTTCTAGCACAGCATCATCTACCTGAGTGGGTGAGCTGTACCCCCTTTCCTGATTTAGAAGACCCATTTTCACGTGGCAGACCTGTTCCTGATGGCTACACCACCGAACTGCCAGGTACCGCTCCTGGCGTAAGAGAAACCAGCCTGGGCCACGCTGCCATGTCTGGCCAGAATAGCGCAGCCTCCGCTGCCCAAAGCCACCCTTTCCTTCCCGGACTTTTCAGGACACCAAGAGAAGGCTGTGAGCCTTCCCCACACAGGCACGCAAACCCGACAGACAGACACAGTGGTCCTATGGCACACGCTAAATCACACAGCACGATGTGCTGCCCTCAGGTAGTCTCCATCACCTGCCAGGGAGGAAGGCGACCCTCAGCAATATAGAGGCCGACCCCACTGAGACCAACCAGACGTATCATGCCCAGCACACAGCGTGCTCAGCATCCTTTCCAAAACCCACCAAAACCTCCTCCGCTCCCCCCGGCCTGCACCAGTGCCCTCCCTACACTCACATACGCTCTCTGCAACCACAGCACACCAAAACCGCCTTTCGGCTACTGACGTTTTCTAACACGTTAACAAGTGAAACCATGAGATTCTCCTCCTTGAAGAAAAAACACCCAAAAGAACAGAAATTACTTTAACAAGACAAAAGCTAAGACGACTAACACTTCACAGAATCATAGAATCACTACAGTTGGAAAAGACCTGTAAGATCATCAAGTCCAACCATCAGCCCAACCCCACCATGCCCACTAAACCATGTCCTGCAGTGCCACGTCCACATGTTTTTTGAACACCTCCAGTGATGGGGACTCCACCACCTCCCTGGGCAGCCTCTTCCAGTGCTTCACCACTCTCTCAGGAAAGAGATTTTTCCTAATATCCAGCCTGAACATCCCCTGGCACAACTTGAGGCCAAAAAGGGTAATTCAAGACCTTTCCTTTCAGATAAAAAAAAGTTATCGGTATTGTGAAAACTTACTGTACAGACAATGTAATGAATTTTAAATTGCACTTGATTATTATAGTCCTTCAGTCTTAGTCTTCAGTTTTGCCTACAGGGAAACACCTTTACCAAAGGGTTATGAGTATCTTTTGGGAAAGACCCACATTAAAAAAATGAGAGGAAAAAATTTCAAGCAGGTTAAAGACCTTTTGAACTTTTTGTCTGTCTCTGAGAAAAAAGTATTAGTACACACAAGTAAAATGTTCCTTGTAGCTTTTTTTAATGATCCAATGAATCGCTGGCTTTTGCTTATCCTTTCAGCCCATGAGTTACTGCAAGTGCCCAAAGGTGCTGTAAGAGCTCTTCTCCATTAGGAGGTCCTCCTTCGGGTGAGGACAAAAGGACCCCGATGCAGACACGGACCTGGCTGCCTCTCCTTTTTTGCCTGGAATAGCCAAAAGGCACAAATACAACACAAACGGATTTCCACTGCAATGTGCTGATCTGTCTCTATCCAGGTAAACGCACACCAAGCATACGGAACCACACGGCGCTTGGTTTCTGTCAAAGCCTTCCAGCCACCAAACCTCCTGTTCCGGTGCTGTTTCCCAAGCTAATCTGTGGTAGTTCAGTGTGGGAAAAGGGCACCAGAACTCAATGCTACCAGGAAAAATCACACCAAGTACTGAGTAGCATCCTAAGGGATCGAACGATTTTCCATGTATATTTAAAATAAAAAATATTTTGAAGGGTTTCAATTTAAATGTGTATGCTATGGAAGCCATATAAAATTAAACACCAATTCAAGTAAACAGAAGTTAAATACTTTGACCCCAGTTGATAGAAGTTACTAACGCTGAGGTCCTAAACCTCACCCAGAGAAGGATGTGTACCATTCTCACTGCTTCTTAAAGCAATATGCGAGCTCCTTATTTTCAGTCATAACCCAACTGACCTCAACACCCTGACTGCCTCCATCCCTGGGTTTTTCGGGTTTCCCTGCTGCCTGCGCTGGCCTCAGGCACCGCGCTGCTCTCCAGGCACCCACACTGCTGCACAGCCCCTCTGTTACTGAGTTTGCTGCATGCACACACTGCACAGCCCCAGCTGCTATTTTTTTTAAAAAAAAAAAAATTAAAAGCCCATCATTCGTGATTACAAAGCCATTTCAGAAACGTTCACTGAATCTCAGCTATGCTGCCCAAATCAGCTACAGCCTGGAATGGAGGGTTTGCGGGATAACACGGGCACAGCCAGTCCACCCCTCCGCTCCAGCCCGTTGGCTTGGGACCCGCACACTGCGCAGCGCACCAGCCCAAAGTCAATGTGTTTCGACACGGGGTACACTTGTCACAGAGTGAATTCCCTGATGGGCTGCTGCTGCCAGACGGGTCAAGAGCGGGGAGCGATAACGAAGCGCCGACACGGTAGCTCCATCGCACCGGCATCCCCCGTTCGCACAGCCCGAGGAGGCAGAGATCATAACCCAGCCTGGCGTCCTGGCACCACAGCCAGTTTAGCTCTAAGGCAACAGCCATCATAAAATACTTAACGCTGCTTCCAAAAATGCAGGAAAAAGCAGCTCCAAAAGACAGAGAAAAAAACTGAAATGTGAATTATTGCTTATGATCCCCTACTCCCTTTCCCTCCATCTGTAGAGTCTATAAACTAAAGTCTTCTAGATACCAGTTCTTTATTAGACCGTTATCAGAATTAAAACTGACAACAACTGTCTTTTGATGGACAGGGGGGAAAAAAAAAAGGCAGTTGAAATAGTCTAAAATGACCATCGTTGCTTGATCCTCCCTCCTTGAAGACGAACCATTAAAGCAGGGAAAAGCGTAACAAAAGCTGGGTAGAGATGGTGGTTCCTGCCCTAACCCTCCCTCCCACCGCGCCGCGGCCGCCAGCCTCCGCAGAGGGAGGTCCTGCTCTCACCACCTTCTCTTCACCAGCAGCAGGAGTGTCAGAGAAGCCGTTTTGTCCAGCTAATCCATTAAAACACAAGGTTAAAAAAAAATACAACACGGTAAAACCCATCAATTTACAGAAGAAAACGAGCCGTCCCTGCAGGAGCTCCGCTCCTCCCGGCGGAGGGACAGGGACCCGGGCAGAGCCACCGGCAGGGCTGTGCCCGCAGCCGGCAAGGGAAACCCTCGGGGCCGGCTGCCCTGGGCCCAGGTGCAGCAGGACACCGAGAGAAAAATGTTTTCTCAGAAGTATTTCAGCCCTCAGTTGCAAATCCAGTATTTCTGAACACCCTACACGTTGGGCCATTTGCAGAGCTGATACAAATGATCGCTTACATGTGAAAAATGGTGCCTAGGATTAAAAGGTTACTGGTTATAAAGTTTGAAGACATGAGTATTTTAATAATATAGCTATTTATACAGGTAAATATACCTGCTTTAGTACATCCAAGGAGATGCTGGTTGGACTTGGATGTTCCTCCCTCGAGGGGGCTGCCGCCAGCTCCCTCTGTGCAGCCGAGCAGGGGCACGCGCTCCCTCAACTCAAAGGCTGAATCCTCAACTTTCCCAAAAAACTGTGCCTCACGCTGGTAGAAGATCACATGCAAGATGCCAAATGGAAAGAGGTATTAAAAAAAGGGGGAGGTCCAAGTCTAGTGGGTCAGGGGCAAACTTCCTATCTGTAGACATTTTGTGAATATTAGGATTTTATTTTTTTATTATTAGATAATTCCCTATAAATGGATAGCAGCTAAGAAGGTAAGTTCCTTTTATGATTGTTTTATTCATCAACAGGATTAGAAGGCTGTTTACTACAAGCCCTCAGGATCAAGCTCCAGCTACTCTCCTTGCCTCCTCCACTCAGCGCTCTACCATTTAAAAGCTGTTTTCTGGTGCCATGCAGTCAATCAGACTGGGGACGTCATTCCAGTTGGGTACTTCCCATAGAATAAAAGTATCTCTAAAAGGAGGAGGAAACGGAAAGCATTATTTAAAGTGAGCCCACCCCCACCTAACACCACGCTGTTTGAGTATTAATGCAGGGTATCACCGGTGCCAGGCGTTTGGGGAGGCTCGCTTGGCCAGCACCGGCCAGGGTCAGGGCGGCACTCCGAGTCAGGACAGAAATACCATTTTCTCCCTCAAAGTGCATCCTGGAAACGACAGGCTTGAGCTTTGAAGACAGAGGCACGCTTGCTCCTTGGTTAATCCCCTCCTGTCATTTCTTGCACAACCCAAACTTCACTGAACAGCAATTCATAAGCACCCCAGCCCACCCGCTCGCTGGGGCGAGCCCGATCTGCCTGGTGTGGCTACACCGTGGTTTGGGTGCTCTCCCACCAGTGCCCAAGAGCCACCTGGAATTTCACTCCTGTTCTGCCTGCCTGCAGTGCCCCCCACACAGTGACCCCCATGCAACGCCCCCCCCATGCATCAGGGCTTGGCCCCAGTTGTGATGTTAGTGGGAGCTTCTGATGCCTCTTGCAAGGAACTTGGTCTTTTTATCTAGCACAAATAGCTGGAAGACCTCTAGAACCTGCACTTCCAGCACCAGTACCGATGCTCGCAGACTGCAGCTGACGGAGAACCTGCTGGCCCCACTACCCGAACCGCACGTGGCCTGAAACTGCCGCTGCTGAGCAACTGATGCAATAAAATGAAGCAATGGATGGACTGAAATAGCAGATTTATCCCAATGCAAAGGAAAACATATTGATATCCCTATCTTTTGTAGCCCAAAGGGAGGGAAAAATGCTTATTGTCTTTTCCATCTGTAAACTCCAGCTACTGCACAAGTCTGCCAGTAACAGTCCCACTAACAGCTCGCTTTTTTGCTCATAGGCAATTAAATAAAATACCTGGCTCCTCACAAACAAAAACAGTCTCTGCAAGTCACTGTAAGATCTGGATTTCTTTCTAACGAGGTCTAGGAGCCAGGTAGGATGATATTATGACAGGGTCAGCACTACAAGCCTTTCCCATAAACACATTACATGTAGTTTTATTTCTATAATTTAAGTGGAAAAAAAAAATCTTTCACTGGGATAAAGTTTTCCCTTGATTTGGATAGATAACACAAAAAGCGCCAAAGAAGCACAAACTTAATAAGCAAAACACAAACTTCGTAAAGGCTGTGATTAAAGCCAAGCATTCCCAGAGACTTAATAAAGGGTTTGTCTCTGCAGTGCCTGACCGCTCCACAAATAAAGAGGGTTTTCACAGCATTTCAGGGGTATTCAGGTTCCTGCAGGGCTATTCTTGGTTTACAAAGGGGAGCCCTAGCACATGCACAAGAAATGTAAGAGAACCCAACCTGAGAGGCCCCAAACCTGACTACTTACACAGACACACACGCTTCAAATATAAAGCTTGTGTTCTGGAAATACAGAGGACCGGAGGTCCTGTGTCATGTATTTCAAAACTGTTAAAAAAACGTAAGAAAATGGAACCTAAATTTAGCACAAAGCAACCGCATTTCTTCAGAGATTTGTAATGTCTGAAATTTAAACTGAAATTACCTACAAAACTATACTTGTACATATACGTGTATATGCATATAAATTCCGATACCAATACTTGCTACGAAAAATATTGGCTCCATTCTGTAAAGGTTAGTGGGATTAAAAGAAAGAAAAGGCCACTAACAGGAAGGATCAAAATTTTCATCTATATAGGACTGGCAATGCTAAAGCAATTTGGTGAAGGAATAGACATGAAGTCTTCATTCTGGCATTTCTGATTTCAACACCAATGGATGAAAGAACAGAAAGATTGCTTTGGAGCAAAGAAACACTGCAGAAATGTAGAGGCCGCAATGAACCTTTGATTTAGCAGAAAATATTTTCTATTGAAAAATCATTCCACAAAAAAAAAAGAAAGAAAATAAAATATCTGATTTAAGAAGACTATTTTCCTTCAAGGAAACCAACATCAAAAACCACCAAAAGTCTTCATTCCGGGTTAGATTGCCTGTTACAAATGAAAAAAATACTCTGAGCATTTTGTAAAAGACGAGAACTATTAAAAGGCTTTCACCCCTTCAGCGCCTCCTCCCAGCACGCTCGGCTCCGAGCGCGCCATGTGTTTGCACCCTAGCAGCTATTACTGAGGGCGTCCATAGCACCAGCGCAACACTCGAGATCAGTAAGAAAATGCAATTTGTTTTGAAATGTGCATTAAAAAAATAAAGTAAAAAAATTTGAGGACTGTCAAACATTTTAAAATGGGAACAGATGTTCAAACGTGAGATTTTCCTTTGCTCTGAGTAGAAGTGCAGAAGGCAGCACCCAGCCTCCATTTACCCAACAACCTCGCTGAAGCTCCTGCACTACAAACACTCGATGTCCAAGGTTATGCAAGCCTCCAAATTGCTGCTGAGCACCTGCCCACCACTTTAACCCCTAGAAACTCCTGAAGGTATTTATTCAATAAGCCATCAGCGAGATTTCCAAAAGCAAACTTCATTTCTATGCGCTTGCAGCACTGGTTGCGGCCAGGACTTGGTTCAGGTGTGGATGGGAAGTCCTTATCACGGGCCGAGGGTCTCCCTACAGAATTCCCGGGTCTGTATGCAGACGACTTGCTCAAAGGATGATACCCTGAAATGAGCTGCAGAATATTACGGTCTTCAGTAAGGAGCCCAGTAATGACACATTGTATTACTGGTTCTACTGGAGTGCCCACATACTGTTGGGTTTACTGTTGGGTTTAGCGTGGCACTGGCGTTTCCCGGCGAGCCAGCAAGCTTTCAGCCCCTGCCAACGCTGGAGCCCGTGTGCTACGGGACCACGCGCACAGTTACAGGAGACGCTGCCTCGCGAACCTTGCGTTCACAGCCACCCTCCAGCAAGCAGACGGCAAACACGCGCTTCAAGGGCTGTAAGCTGAAAGCCACCATCTCAACTTCACAAAATCACTGAATTTTTGACCTCTATGGGGATGCTTCCCTCGCTCCCCTCACCGCCCAGCCACTGCTGAGCAGGGGCTCTGCTGCGGGCGGCTCATGAAGCACTTCTGGGGAACGTTACTTCTTGAAGAGATGACAACACACTTCATCTGTATGTCCTGCTCCCTCCCTCACAGGACACTGGATGAAGGGCTTGTTCTCCAAGGTTTCCTGGGAAAACCTTCTCCAACACTCCAATAAGAACACACCCTTTGCAAGGACGCGCTGCCGGCAATACTCTTGAGGGCCAGGAATGCCAAACTGCAAGAACATACCTTCCAAGATTTAAAATGGCATCAATAATAGTAAAAGCACAGAACATCATGCACCAAAGGGCTACAGCTTCATCTAACGGCTGCCACCAAGGGGTCCTGCCGGTGTTCCCTCACCCCACGTCCAGCGGCCACCGACCGCGCAGGGATGTGCGGAACACACAGGTGCCATATGGGCACACCTGAGTGGGGACCAAACCCGCCACGGCTTCATCCACACGGCAGAGAGCACAATGCAGGAGACAAAAATATAAATCCTTCCTCTGCAAAAATATCTAGATGCTGCCTTCCTCACAAAAGAGGCAGTACCCAGTAGACATAAAACAAGCTATCATTCCTAGGTAGGAAAATAAGACGTCACTATTCGCTTTAGATATACAAAATGGTAAGTACATAAATTCATGTTTTGCAATATGCGCGAGAATAATAGCCGCTTCCTTTTCTTCCAGAAAATAACACCTTCTAGTAGCTGGAGCTCGCAGCTGTTAAATTATGCGCATTGCCGTCCACTGAACTCCAACACCTCATTCCCTTATCTTTGTAACATTGCTGATACATTGAGAAAACAATTATATCATTACTGATAACTGTTTCAGGCAAACCTGCCCTAAGACAGGCTTTCAAGATGACTACAGCCGCATAGCCTGCAAAAAGCTTATTAACTTCTCAGTTTAAACCACTTAACTAAGCAATTTGCTCACACTGTTTTTATTATTCTTCATATTAAGTGTAAAGATTATATAGGAAATACTTCAAGTACTACCATAACACTTCCCAGAAACCGCTCCGATGACGGCTGCAGGGCACCGCTATCACCATCCTGCAGTAACACCATCACTGTGCGCACTTCTCTGCGCAAGCTCCGGAGGTCCCGCACGGCCGGGGATGTTAACTGGGTGCGCATCGATCGCATCCATCGGAAATAAGATTTAAAGAGGGATGGGAAGATTTAGAAAGATGGTTGGAGGTCATCGTGCTCCTCCCTGCACCTCCCCCAGCTGAAGGGGAGCTCGGGGGGTTTCTGAAGGGGTGGCAGCCAACGCTGAGCACGCTGCCGGAGGAAGAGCTGGATCCGCCTGAAGATCTCCTGTGAAAGCAGGCTCGAGTGTGCCTATCTGGTCCAGGGGGAAGAAAATCTCCTTTTCTCTGTGCTACTTACAGACCACAGACGTGGCATCAGGCTGGGAAGGCCCCTACTCTGCCAGCCATGCTGCCCTAACCCTCCGCCCGGTACGCTCTTGCTTTAGGTCCGAAATATTCTAGGTGATAAAATACGTTTGTTTAAAATATTGAAATATTTTTAACATACGTAAGCAAACAACGGGCTGTCGGTTCCCCGCACAGAACACCTCCCTCACCATCGCCTCTGTCCTTCGAAACAGGCTTCAAACACCACATCCTGTCTGGGAATGCAGCTGGGCTATTCCCCAGGGCATCCCGGCAGGAATGCATCAACATAATGGGGTTTCGCCCCGGCATTCTCGTTTCAGAGCGCCGCCCGAGCAGCACTCCAGTTGAGCATCGGGCGATTCTGGCAGGAGGAGATGGCAGCTTACTGCCACGTATTGCTAAAACATCAAAATATGGAACCGATTTGAGTGGTTCAACATGTTTCAATACAGAACAATATTCACTGCTAATTAATCAGTCTGGCAAACGAACCCAAACAGTAAGGATCTCTTCCAGCACGCTCTCACTGAATGCATTACCAGCAAAATACAAGAAGCGTGCTCTACAGCGGCAAAGTAAGAAGTACTTTATAGGGCAAAGACCAAGGTGAGAGGGGCTCTGCTGCCAACCGAGCGGGCATTACCTGTGACCTAAGAAAAGAAGACACGATGACAGCAAGCCAGTAACAATACCCTAACTCTGAATTTAAGAGCATTTGTTAAGGGTTTTTACTTCTTAACCTTTTCTATGAGACAACTGCTATTTCAAGTTACTACTGTAGCACCAAAATAGAGAGATTCAGCTTCACGGCAAAGCATTTTCTGTTCTTTTCCAAGTAAAAAGCTTAACTTTTCTGCTCACAGCTGTGACATACCTGAGTTATGCCAATTAATGGAATTTATTTCACAAATACTGTTGTGCATAACCAAGTCTTAACGAGATGATGGATCAATTGCTCTTCCCTACTGATAGCGGTCTACACAGACCACATCAAATTCCTAAAATTAGCAGCCAATAGAAGTATATATGAACTGCGTCGGCAATTTGTCATTTGAAAATAAACCAGGTACGCTGGGAGTGGCTGGCCCCTTCAGTCTGGAAGTCGATAGTCAGTTATGGATTAATCTGTTACAGTCTTCTGTAAGTACACATGCTCTTTTCTTTCTTTAAAAGTAAATTAGAGGATGAAACGCACTTTGCCATCAAGGTTCAGATCAAGCAAGAGATTTCCAGCTGAATGGAATGAAACCCTTACTTTAGAGAATGGCTCAGGCATCTCTGAGAGATATAAAAAAAAAAAGGAAATACTTAATTATTTATGTCCTACTGACCTGGTATCAGCTGAGGTGCCAACACCACTGTGGGAAGAGGCCTGGAGGCAGCAGCTGGCCGGGCTATAGCCATAGCTACTTGATTTGTCATTAACAGAGGCTTCTCGTTGCCTTGGAAGAGTCTTGATTCCTCAGGATGTATCCATGCTGAATCCAGAGCAAATGCATTATTCAAGTATATCTGTCCAACATAAATAAGTAAAAGAATGTTAAGGTTTGAAATACTTTGTTCTCACTTTTCTTTCTGAATTTTGTCTCTTGACTCAATTATTACAATACAGACAGTTATCTCAATTCAGGGACAAACTTGCAAGAATAGATTGATTTCTGCTCCATGAATGTTGCAGGCTGAGTTCAGCTGACCACCTAGAAATTAACTGCCTTTTAACACGACTCATCAGCTGGTGCAGCATCACAAAAAGGAAAGAACAACTGAAGGCAATCGTGTCCCAGACACAGCTACTCTGCAGCAAGCCCATCTTCAGCTCGGAGCCTTCAGCCACCTCCTGCATCGGGGAGATGGGGGTGAGGGAGGGAAGTGGGATAAAGTCACAAAGCCTCGCTGGAATTACCCAAGCAGGTAAATGCACAGGTGTAGGTAACTGTGGGCAGGATGAGGGCGCAGGACCATGAGTGGCCCCGGGGGATGCACCAGCACTCGCGGTGACACCACCACTGCCCCGCGGCATCCCTTTGGGGGCAAACCAGTGGAAGTCCCAAGAAGAAAGGGAAAACGGAGAACTCTGATAATCACATCCCATAGTACAATTAAAACACTCCGCTCAAGGTAATAAAGTTCAATATTAAAGATATTTTAGCCTTTTTGTAACTTGAGAAAAGTGAAGAGGTATAACTGCTGAAGTAGCCCCCTCCATTAGCCCCCCCACAATCTTCCTCCTCCCCGGGGTTTTGCCTGACAAACTACCGACCTTCCGCGCGCCTTCGCAATCCCCAAAACCCGTAACATTTTTCAGCTCATATACTTTAGCCTTAAAAATACTTCAACATACCAAGATCAGACTTACTTTGCAGTTCGGCAGCCTTTTATCGATCCAGTTTTTCCCAGCATGAGGTGGAACCGTGGATGTGTACACAGGTGGAAACACAGGAACAAATTCAACGCTCGAAGAAGGCGAAAATCCTATGACTGGGGAATGAGCTCCAAATATCCACTTAGGGGAAAAAGAAAACAAGAAGAGAAGTTAACAGAAGGGTTTTACCCTCGGTAAACAGATGCTTTTCATGATTTGCTCATCATATACAAGACGAGCATGCGAAATTTCAAACACGTCTCTTCAGTCCAACAACCGTTTGTGTTTCTTTAGGCATTACATGGCAAGTGACACATGGCTCTGACACTGCAACTGCTTTAGAAAGCCGTAAATCAGTAGCCTGGCAGTAAAAACAGTACTTGGCTAACGGCTGCTAGTCGCCAGGGCAGCTTGGTTGTTCCCTGCTCAAACAGAACCGCACATACAAAGCAAAAACATCGCTAGAAAGTGTTTTTAAAATCCATCTCGAGGCAAAGGAGAACCAAAGGAAATGTCGGAAATGTATTTTCTCTTAACTTAAGGTCGTTTGGCAAACGGGTTCCCGCAGCAAAACCACCTCTGCAGTTTATTTAAGCGGTCTCACGCTGGGGAGTAATTGATGTTACTGTTTCATTAGACCCAGCGCTACCTATTTCCTCCCTCCCACCCGCTCTGCTCCCACACCGCAGGAGACGCTCGTGCTCGGAAAGGCTGGAAACCTTCACAAGAGATGGAGGGACACCACCGCGCTCAGACCCGGTTTATTTTTACCCGTACCCAGTCGAAAATACAAAGACAAGGCACAACTACGAGCGCGGCTTCCGACACCCCCGCCCTAACGGGAGAAACGCTCCAGCCCACGGGCTCCACCACCGCAGGCGGCCTTACGACAGCGACTGATACTGGAAACATCCACCGGGGAAAGCCCCGGTGAGACGGGCTGGCCCGGCCCGCAAACTTTCCGCTATGAATATTCCCGCAGCCGCGCCACCGGACGGCGCGTTCTCCGCTCCCGGCCCCCTCCCGCCGGGAACGGGCCCGAGCCGGGCGGGGGGCCGAGCCGGGACGGGGGGGGGCCCTCTCCCAGCCCCTCTCCCAGCCCCTCTCCGCCCGCGGGAAACGCCGCCGCGGCTCTCCAGGCCCGGCGGAAGCGCCGCCGCCCGCCGCAGCAGCGCGGAGCGGGAGCCGCGCACCGGCGCCCACCGCGCGGCGCTCCGCGCAGAGCTCCGCGGGGCCCCGTCCCGCCGCCGCCCCCCGCGCCCGCTCCCCCGGGCGGGCGGCGGCCGCAGGCTCCGTCCCCGGGGCTGGCGACGGGCTCCGGCGACGGGCAACTTCTGCCCGCCCCGAGCCGCCCTTACCTGCCCGTGGAGGAGCGCGGCGGCGGGCTGGTCGGCGGCGGCCAGCAGCGGCAGGAGCGGCTCGCAGGGGACGCGCCAGCCCGGGGCGGCCCGCAGCAGGGCGGCGGGGGGCGGCGGCGCCGGGAGCAGCAGCGGGGGCGGCGGGGGCGGCGGGGGAGCCCCGGCGGCGGCGGCGCCGACCCTGAGGAGTCCCGCGGCCGCCGGGACCACCCAGGCCCAGGGGGGCGCCGGGGGCTCGGCGGCGGGGGGCCAGAGCAGGGGCGGCGGCCGCTTGGCTGCGGGAGCCGGCAGCATCCTGCATGGCACGGGGCGCGGCGGAGCCGGGCCGCCCCACGCTCCGCGCCGCCGCCGAGTGAAACTCCACTTCGCGGCGGGGCGCCGCCGGCAGGCTCCGCCCGGCGCGGGGGGGGGCGCGGGGCGGGGGCCGCGCTGGGGCCGCCCCGGGGAGGGGAGGGGGGTGGGGGGCGCACCCGCTACCCGCCCCGGCGAGCGCCCGAGGGCAGCCCCCCCCGCCGGAGGAGCGCTGTGGTCCTCGGGTGGGGGGGGAAAGGCTTTTCAGCATCCTCTGGCGGGGAGGGGTTCGCCAGCGCCTGGCGCCTCAGGTCTTCCGCTGCTGCGCGGGGGGAGCCATCGCCGCCGCCTTCGGGCGAATGACGGCTCCCCGCCGGGGCTCCGGGGGCGGGGAGAGGCGCCGGAGGACGGGGCGTCGAGGCGGCGTGGCGGGGCCGGGCCGGGCGCGGGGCCTCCGCCGTCCTCCCACCCGGCCGGGCCCCCGAGGCTGCGCCGGGGGGGCGGCGGCGGCAGCAGGCCCGTGGCCCCCCCGCGAATGAGGCCCCTCTCCTGTCTTCAGCAGGGACTTGCGGGCGCGCAGCGGCGGAGGAGCCCGTCCCGCTGCCGCCGCAGGAAGGCGGCGTGGGCCGCGGGTGCGCAGCGCGGCGCTGGTGGCGGTGGGGCCGCTGGTGGGAGGGTGGGCAGAGCCCCCCGCCCGCACCCCCCCACCGCCCCGGCGGGCCGCGGCCTCTGCCGGGCCCTGGGGGAAGCCGCTGGCAGCGCCTCATGGGAAACGAAGCCTTTGGCAGCCGGTCGCAGGGGACCCCTCGCAGTTAGGAGGGTCTCATCGTACTTGGTGCAACGACTCGAGGGGAAGCAAGCGCCGACCCCCTCTGCAAACGCCCGGCAGCAGCTGCCGTCTGCGGCCCAGCCCAGGCAGTCCCGGGCGGGCAACTTGGCTGGCACCCGTGGGCTTGTTTCTCCTCCGCTCTCCTCCCGCTTCCCATGGCCGAGAGGGGAGAGGAGCTGAGCAAGCCTTTCCTCGCTGCTGGCGGCATCACAGCTTCCAGCCTCCCCAGCAAAAACCTAAAGGAATGAATAACAGTAAAATGGGCTGCGCTGGAGTTCACAGAACACACAAACGCTTCAACTTTACGGTTTAAAACCATTGCTCCCTTTTCCCCGCCAAACCACCAGCACCGCTCCGGCTCTCCGTTGCGGCAGCACGGCAAGCGCAAATGCCCCGCTGCACCGGTCCCGAGTGTGTAAACCGCCACGGTCCCAGACCACCGGAGCGTGACGGAAAACTCACTGCCTGGGATGACACAGCGGTACGTAGGCAAACCAGGGGCTCCTTCAAACTGCACGGGAGAAAGCCAAAGGTCTCAGAAATTCATCTTTTCTCCTCAGCCTCTCTACTTTTATTTGGTATGCAAGGGAATGGGGTCTCCCGTGGCAGTGAATGCCCTTAGCAAAGGTAATTCCCGAGAAGTTTTCAAATCAAATTATTAAGAGCCATGGATAAACACGGGTTTGGGGAGTTGCATTGCTTACTATTATCCTGAGAGAGAGACTGGGAAATACAGATTTGAGTAATCTGCAAAGTGACAGAAATCAGATAAAGAGAGGATCACTTCTAAATGTTTTAGTGCTTGGCTATTTGTATAACTCAAAAATAATTTCTGGTAACTGTAAGTGAACAGAGAAACAGAAACATGATGACGACAACAAGAAAAACAAGAAAAAAAGGTCGTTTCCTATGAAATGCAGTGGTCCTTGAGCAGTCTGTCTCAAATGCAATAGTTCATCTAGAAAATACTGAAAATAACAGCAAAATAGAACATATTCTTTTTATTAGGGGCTGAAGATTTATTTTTGGGAGGAAAAAGGTTGAAAGAGAATTTGAAGAAGTTCAGCAACTGTTTGCACTCGGCGGCGAACCCCTCCCGTGCCCACGCACCCTCCCAGTGAGCGGGGGATACTTACCGCTCCGTTTTCCCCAGGCACGCAACACTGACAAGGCTACTTCTTCTGTTTAAGGTCGAGAAGAAAGGTTGTTTCTTAGAGGGTTTTAGTCCCTGTGTTGAAACCGTGACTAACCGGCCTGCCAAAATCTCCAAAGGCCAGCCTCGATCCAGCCCCTCTGTAACTATTTAAAGCACAAGTCAGTGTTGTTATTTAGACCATCAATAACGCTGATTACCAGATCAAAATCATTGTAACTTCTTACCAGGGGCAGTCTCACTTAACACTTCCCTAATATTAGATGGGAGAGTCGGCACAGGTAATGCGGCTTCAGAAAGGCCCAGCTCAGTCGGGTCAGCGAGAGTCGGAGGAGTTTCTCTGACAGACAGACATGTTGTAGCCTGGCTGAAGGATGCGCACACAAGCATCAGCTGCTTTTTTGCTTAGGCTTCCTTTTCCTACGCTTAAAAACTAGTCCCAAAATTATTGTTGCCTTCCTCCCTGCAGCTGGGGAGTGTTCGGACTGTTTGTGCGGCAGGTTGATGACAAGCCCCTACGCAAGAGGCTCATCGTGGTCCAAGCTCGGTGCTCCCACGCTGCAGCCCGGCAGGGGAGGGGTGACAGCAGGAGTGGGGGGTGACGGCAGAAGTGAGGGGTGATGGCAGGGGCGAGGGGTAATGGCAGGGTAAGGGGTGACAGCAGGAGCGAGGGGCTGCATCACCCACCAGACACGGGCGACGCACGCTGCCGGGGCTCTGCTTTTCCCGGCCAGCCCAGAGAGTGGCAGTGATGCCGAGTCCAGCGTCAGCGCGGAGATGAAGCCAAGCCCGCGGTGAGCGTTCAGGCAGCAATTGCCGTTACCGGGAACAAGCCCCCAGCTGTGGGGCGGGGGGGCAGAGGACAGACTCCTCTCCCCCCTCCGGAGCGCTGGGCGATGGCTGGGCGGGCGCTCGCTGGCTCTGGAGCCACGCTTTACGAAGGGAAAAGATTCAGATAAAGCCTGCGTGTTCTGGTCTTGCTTCCCATGCTCGTATCCGCAGGTTCTGCATCATGTTCATCTTCAAAGCATGGGGTGGCCTCCCCTAAAGAAGGGAGCGGCATCCCTAGTGCTGTTTACCACCAACTGCTTCTTCACTCTCCAAAACATACGCAGTAGCTTGCTTCGTTCTGGTCGGGGGCTGCCCTGAACACAGGTCTTCCTCCTGCCCGGCCCTTGCAGTGTTTTCCCTTGCAGGCTGGAGGGGTGTCCTTGCGTTCGAGCAAGTGGTAACAGCGGTCTGGGCAGTTCCCCAGGTCCTCGTGGAGCTTATTCCCAGTGCCCGTGGCAATCCTGCTCTTCCTCTGCTGACGAGGTTGTTACACGTTCCCGTGAACCAAGGGGGCATTTACAGTCACATTAAAACCTGATGTGCTTGAAGGGGCGTATATCGCTGAGAGTATGGGAGAGCAGCCCACTCGTCATTTCAGCAAAGGCCCTTCCAGTCACCCCAGCTACAGTATTAACTGGCTCGAGGAGTCTCTCCCCAGTGCTCAGCGCCGGGTAAAATTCGTGACACTGATGCCGGTGGCCCGCTGGGCTGAAGAATGGAGAGGAGAGCGGGGAGCAGAGTGCGGTAATAACCCATAAATATGCCCAAGGGCTGCAGAGAAGAAGAAGGGATTAATCTGTTTTTCATGCTCCTGGTGGATAGAACACAAAGCAGCAGCCCTAAGTTGTAGCAGGAAAAATCTAGTTTAGGCTTTGGGAGAGTTTTCTAAGGGTGAGAAAGGGACACCGAAGGGCTGGGGTCTCCTCCAGCGCGGGTCGGGGAACGGGCGAGGGAGCAGCACATCCCATACCAGCCTAGGGCGTATAACCAGGCTGGAAAAACCTCACGTGTCAGCAAAGGCGCTTTATTTTTCACTTTTCCTGGCAAAAGGGAGAGTTATTAGAAAAGCCATGGTGAAAGAAAAGGGAAGTGTTTGGGGCATAACATTTTTCAACTACTGCAACTTCAACTTGGAAGTGCTTTGGAGGAAAAAAAGGCACCTGAGACAGTTAATCAGTCTCACATCTGGTGCACGTGTTAGCCCTTGAATACTGCGAAGAGTACTTTAGATAGCAAAGAAGCCAATTAGCACTGAAATAAAAGGTTTAGACCCATCATCTTCATTTTCAAGTCTGAAAAGTGGGTCTAAACACTCAAAAAAGGCATCCCTTCCATTAATAGCTAAATCATAGACTTTTCTTACTGAGGACATTATTAACTGCTTTTCTTCATGCCGAGGTCATCTTGTGAGACAATATTGGCTAATGACCAAACTTTCTCTTGTTAACGCACCAAACTATTTTACAGAATAGGTGATGTAACTTTCCATTGTGGCGCAGTAGCCATCCATGGGGATAAATTTAATTTGGTATGGTAAATGTGAACAGAAGAGTACCCTGCACCGTGATCCAGAAGGCATTACATAGAACTCCCTGTATACGGGTATATCTGTAGCCATGTGCATTTGAATGTGCTGAAGTTGCCTGTAGATGATAGCACCAACCAGAATCTCGGCAGAATTACATGCTTCAGCAAATTCCTAATAAATAAATTCCTCCCTGCTTCCATGTGCTATCTAAGCTCAGTCCCAGGGAATGAGGTTTGCTGCTATCGTTGCCAGCGTCTGCCTCTCGGGTTAAACTGCTCGTTTCATACCGTGCGGAGGGGCTGGAGCGAGAAGAGGGAATCTCCTCTGCCATCTTTGGGCATCTTGCGCTGTCTGAGAAAGCAAATGTGAACACAAGCAGATTGGGTTTTTTCAGGTACTAACCCACCTGATTCACTCTTTCACAGCAGTGCAGCGATCAGGAACCCCATCCGAGGAGCTCTCGTTCCTTCCCCAGCAGAGCTGTCAAAATACCCGGCTGAACAAATGGCTTGGCTAGGAGATTATTCTGTTGAGTTTTCGCATGACAACATAGACCAGTAGTCTGTCCCTTGGGTTAATCCTTACTTGCTGCATTAGTCATTTGTTTCCAACAGCGGTAAATGGCAGGTATTTCAGAAATGTACCAAATAAACCCACTATGCACCCAATTGTGCAATACCATACTATGAAGGGAAATGAGCTTCTGAGTCCAGCTAGCAATCAGCTTATAGTCTGTAGCATGAGGACTGATTGTCCCTGCATCTTTTATTCTAGCTAGCAGAATCACAGATGCTATTTTTATTCTCATACGCAGCTCATCAGAAGCTTTGACAAATCCCCCTTTTTGGAAATGGAGGCTACCAAGCAGTAGTCCCTCTATACCTGGATAGAGGGATTAAACCCCAGTGCCTAAACCAGTCAGGTTCTCATGGGATTTAGCTGCCAATGCAGTATGTGTGAGCGGTGGTGGATGGTGGAACAGATTCCGCCGCTCCTCTTGTGTCAATCCTCCCTTGAACAGAATCCCCAAGGCAAATACATCAAATGAAAAATCCTGAAGGAAAATGACATTTTTGTT
Source organism: Gavia stellata (assembly GCF_030936135.1). Taxonomy (NCBI): domain Eukaryota; kingdom Metazoa; phylum Chordata; class Aves; order Gaviiformes; family Gaviidae; genus Gavia; species Gavia stellata. The sequence continues at coordinate 40,494,162 of NC_082602.1, forward strand.
TCTATTCCTGTAACGTGAAGAACCCCACCTCTGATCTGATTTTTGCTAAATTCCATTGATTTCCACGTGCAGTGCGTCAAGCCTGTTTCAACCCCATTAAGAGAAACCAAAGAAAAAGGAGTCAAATGAATAGTAGCTTCAGTGCAAGAAAACATTCACGATACGTAACTTCAGCATTCCAGGAGCCCTTTTCCAGTCTCGGGGGATGATGCAAATTGCCCTGAGACGCCTGGCCCCCCGGGAGGCCTCCCCAGCTCTCTGGCAGGAGGTGATCCATGGCAAACCTGGTCGCACAGTCAGACCAGCTCTGCTGAGCACCCAGAGGACACAGACACCCGAAACTGCAGCTGAAGACAGGCAAGGAGAACAGAAAAGACAAGCAGCAGAGAAGAGCAGTTAAACAAGGGGAGATGCTTCAGGGAAGTACAGACAGATTGTCTAAATGAAGGGATCGCCCTGTTTAACAAGCCCCAGAGTAAGAGGTTATAGCGATGGAAATGAGCCGGTGCCGGTGATGGTTGGGCTTGATGATCTTACAGGTCTTTTCCAACCTTAGTGATTCTGTGATTCTGAGAATGAGCGGCGGAGGAGCAAGCAGCAGGATTTGGCCGTGGCCTGGAGACCTGACAGAGCAGCTGAGGCTTTGCGGGTGGTCCTGTCACCCCAGGGACCGTCCTGCAGGTAGCACAGCCCTCCGCCAGCCTGGGAGTGCGGCTGCTTTACCGCTTACAAAGAGGTGAGCACCAAAAATCAGCAATGGGGAAAGCAGCATTCCTCCATCCCCAGCCTGCCCCAGCAGACACCAACACCTTCTGCGGGTGGGAATGAACCGTGTCCCCGTAATGCTGCTGGTGACTCCTGGAGCTGCTCCGCCACCGACACCATTTACATTTCCAAGTTAGCCATTTATTCCTTTTTCACTCTGTCTTCAAACCTGCTGGCTTTCAGGTTTCTTGGTGGCCACATCAGGAGATTATGGCTAATCTTCATCTTGCTGGGTGCTCGATCAACCCAACGGCAGTTTGAGCAGCTGTCAGAGAAAGACGTGATTGCACAAAGATGATTAATTGGCAAGTTGAGCTGTAAAATATGAATGTCCTTTCCATTATACTTCAATCGATTTGTTTTCTGATTTCTTATACAATATTCTTAAGTTATTTTTATACAAAGATGGAGTTACTGGTACCAAAGTTTCAAACTCTGGCTGTTTAGGAAGGGAAAACAATTGAGAGACCACTGCACTTCAGTTACATGGTCGACTGAAAGTGGGAGCATGGAGGGGACAGGCAAACATGTCCTGACAGGGCTGCCGGGGCAGCTAAACCCGTTCACTGAAATCCTAAATTTATTCTAATTATGTTGGATGCAGAAGTCAAACATGCCTTTTTTTCTTTAAAAATAGAACAACTAATGCACAGTCCAGGGTAAAGCTCTGCAGAGTTTTGCGTCTAGGAAGATCAATTCAGGTAGCTAAGAAAAGAAACAGAAAGGCGTTGAAACCAAGAAAAATTTTTAAAAATGGCATATTTTGTATGCTCACACAAGAGTCGAAGTTGCTGGAAACATTTCCCTTTTGAACTGAAGAGTAAAGGGCACAGTCATTTGAGGCAAGATTTGCTTTTTAGCTAGTCAGATGGAATACACCTCTGGTCTGATTTCAACCCTCTTTGGCAGCCGTTCCCAGTTCCACCCCACGGTAGCAGATGGGTAAAATATCCTGGGGTAAAGATATCTACCTCTGGCCACCCTTTGTCCCAGAGCACTCCTGAGAACACACACAGCTCACTTTGAGCTGGGCCTTCCTTTAAAAGACCCCAAAAAGTTTCCGTGCTAAATTTGGGACTGAGCGATCTCTAGATGCATCAACCCATCTCCCCTCTACATCGAGACAGAGCAGGTGAGGATGGCTAAAACCTGTAAGAGGAATCCTCAGGATGTCCCTGGCATTTGTGTGATTCCGTCAGGGCGGTGGTGCTGCACCACGTGTCCGTTTGTGAAATGTAGGAGTGCAGTAGCTGCTTTTGGCAAAGCATTATAAGGAAGGAAGGGAGCTTCTCCGTAATGTCAGGGAATGGATATGAGGGAGGAGCTCCCTCCCAGCCACGTGTGGTCATCTCCCCCTAAGTACAAGCATTGCTGATCCAAGTGTGTTGACCCGGGCCCTCGGGGCTTTCCACAGGAGATACAGCATCCGCAGTACAGAGATACAGTATCCACAGGAGATACAGCATCACTGACCACAAGCAGAAAGAGACAAATTTCACAGAATCATAGAATCACAGAATCACTAAGGTTGGAAAAGACCTGTCAGATCATCAAGTCCAACCATCAACCCAACCCCACCATGCCCACTAAACCATGTCCCGCAGTGCCACGTCCACATGTTCCTTGAACACCTCCAGGGATGGTGACTCCACCACCTCCCTGGGCAGCCTCTTCCAGTGCTTCACCACTCTCTCAGGAAAGACATTTTTCCTAATCCCCAGCCTGAACCTCCCCTGGCGCAACTTGGGGCCATTTCCTCTCGTTCTGTCCATTTCCTTATTCCCCCCTGTCTTTCAGAGCCTACAGATTGTCTGGAAGGAATCTGTGCATCTCGGAGGAGATGTGTTGCAGAAAGGTAACCTTCTCAGAATCAGATTTGCACCTTCTTAGTCCTCCAAAATACCGAGGGACATGCTTAGCATTGAGGGTTTGAAGAGAAGATGTTGGATTGCAGCAGCTGTTGGATTGCAGCTGATGGGGCCAGTGTTTTTTCAGTGGTGCCCAGTGACAGGACGAGAGGTAACGGGCACAAACTTGGTCCTAGGAAGGTCCATCTAAACATGAGGAGGAACTTCTTTCCTTTGAGGGTGGCAGAGCACTGGAACAGGCTGCCCAGAGAGGTTGTGGAGTCTCCTTCTTTGAGATATTCCAAACTCACCTGGACACATTCCTGTGCAACCTGCTGCAGGTGACCCTGCTCTGGAGGGGGGGGGGGGGGTGGGGGTGGGGTGGGGTGGGGTGGGGTGGACTAGATGATCACCAGAGGTCCCTTCCAACCCCCGTCCTTCTGTGGTTCTGGTACACCCCAGAAGAGAATCAGTAGGGTTGTGTTGTTTTTAACTTTTCAAAAGAGGGATGCTTTCCTAATTTACATTCTTCAGCCGTCACTGAAAGCCTGGAGATCTGGTCCTCTGCATCACCACATGTCTCACATGCGTTTCAGGTACCTTAGGTAGCTAGGAAGAAATTTTGAGCATTCCAGGTTCTTAGTGAAGTCAGATTAATGAATTCACTCACAATAACTTGCTTAGAAATTAACCGTTCCATGAATTTCAGCAAAATATGTATGTGATAAGCTCAAAACATCTAGCTAGTCAAAAAGCTGTGGATTCCAAAACAACAAACAACAGATGGTGCCATCTCACATCTACCTACTACGCCAAAGAGATACTCGATGGATAGTCAGATGAACTCCCTTGTAGAAAGACTAACAGTAGGGTTTATAGCGTAAAGATTCAAATTTTTTTGGTGGCCACTAGTAGCTACTTTATCAATAAAAGGTGAAGAGCAGTAATCAAATCTGCACACCCGTAAAACTAGCAGGGCGGGCAGAAGATACCACAGTCCAGCAAAACAGTCTGTCACATACTCAGCAACTTGTTTATTTACTCTCAAAAGCAAGTTGCATTTCATCCCGGAGGGATAACAAATTGTCCTCTCCTCACTGCTGTAGACCACTCAGCATTTTAACACTGTGGTTTGCACGGAAGTTGGAAGAAGAGGAGTCTTCGTATCAGTTCTTACAGCACTAAACAAACATTTGTTATTGCTTAATCTCCAGTTTAGAAAAGGTCAGTTTTCCAGAAGAGACGTGGCAGCAGCACTGCATTAACTGATAAGACATCAGACAGCAGAACAGCCCCACGGTTTATCCGATAGTCGCAAGGCATTTCCTGAAACCCACTTTATTCAAACTCAGCGGTGAACCTTAGAAATAATAGGAGCCATAGGAACAGCTCTGAAGTGCGGGAAACACTGAGAACAGCAAAAAGTGTGGTCAGCTTTGCAGTGGGCTGGAAGCAGTCATTCATCACATCGTGTCTTGTAGAAAGTCGTCAAAACTGCCCACAGGACACAATTTGCTGTCTCGGAGCTGCTGTTTCCAGCAGGCACAGTGACTGCTGGTCCTCGAAGGATGGTCCTGTCATCCACCAGACAAGGAGGAGGCTTCTGGGTACAGCCGTGATGCCCCCCAGCAATGTTCTGGGTGCAGAGTGGGAGTGTTGGAAAGGTGCTGCACCCACCCACCACACTACTGTCACACACAACGTGCACCAAGTCAGTTGGTGAGGAGACAGTAATGCTTCATGCCAAGGACAGACTTTTCCTGAGGCACCTAATTATCATCAGCCCACACGCTATTTTCACAAATTGCTTAGAAGGGCTTGTTGCAAAGGCAGCGTTATGAGACAGTTGGTTATGCTGAACTCAGGTTATTTAAAATACATGAGGGGAGGGAGGGTGAGTCGTGGGCACTTTGGTCTCCGCAGAAGGTGGAAAATCATTGCTACCTCTACTTTCTACACATTAGTCCAAGGTACAAATATATGTTTTTACCTTCTTAATTAAGTGTTTTACCTCCCCATGTTTACACGGTTATGTCAAAGCTCATTGCAAGTTTCACTTTATCAGCCAAGCCATTTCATTTTTATGAGCTTTATTCTCTTTGTAGTAACTTTAATACACCTCCCTTACCTAATTATTTCTCTTCCCAGGTTATGGCTCTTAAATAACATCACTATTATTCTGGATTCAGTGATGGAGACAGCATACCAGATCACACACCTCTCTCCAAAACCATTTTGGGAACCAAATGTGGAAATATCAGTGTCACGTTACAAAAAATGTACCAAGAACTAATTATTCCATCTGGAAACCTTCAGCTTTAATTTCTCCAACATTAAATCCCCCAGTATTGTTCTTCAGACACTCAGCTGTAATGGGTTCTGCTCTGCTCCCAGAAGAGCATTTCGCAGCGCTTTCAGGACAGAGCTCTCCCGGTCTCTCCTTATTGCAGCTACTTTTGCTCGCTGCCTAATTACCCATTTCAGGGGTGATTTTACCTTGTAGTTGGCTGTTGGCTTAGGCCGTTTATTCCACCCCCAGTCCCTTCTCCTGCAATTCGGGATGGTCACTGGCAAGCCTATGAGCAGGGCTGGATCCTGCATTTCGCCTCCCCCCAGCCGTGAGCTTTCCCTGCCTCCGCAAACAGGCAGGGATGGCCTCGCAGCGGCAGAGCCGCCTCCCTCTGTAAGCAGCTTAGGGCTGGATAAAAGACATCTGGTTTTCATACATATTAAAGTGCTCAGCCATTCGCTTAGGAATTAGGTAGAACACAAAACCCTTCTAAAAAACAAATGCTTGCATTAAAATCCTTGCCTCCGAGCGGGGCGCGTGCTGCTGTGCACCGGAGGCACTTGAGCCCGAGGGGAGGAGTGGGGTCGGTGGTCTGCCAGAAACCTCCAGCGCCTGGAAGTCCCCTGGCCAAGAACAAAACCCAGTCCAAGCTTCTCCGGTAAGTGCTAAGCTCCCAGCTATTACATGGTAAGCAGGTACCAGTTAGAGCTCACAGTTTGCTTCTGAGGGTAGGACTCGGTCCTGCTGCCCTGGGTAGCCACCGCCTCTGAGGAGCCATTGTGCTCCATCCCCCAAAGGGATCGCAGCATCCCTCCAGCACGTGGAAGGGATCGGAGCATTCCTCCAGCACATGGGGCGGGCAGCTCAGAGCGACAACGCAACATACAGCAGCAACAGCCTGCGGCTCCCCCCACCTCCCGTGTGGAGCCCCAGGGGAGCGGGAGGAGGAGGAGATGCTGGGGAGGGTCCAACGCATCTCCTGGATCCAGTCCCCAGCCCCGGTGCGGCAATGGGCAAGGGGAGAGGCAGGCAATGGTGCGTGCCGCTGGACACTGGCGCACCACGAGCGAAGGACAACTCCTGCTTCCAGCCCCATCCCTCCACCCTGCGAGGGCAGCACCGCTGACTCCTCGCACCAGCCCCTGGCCTGGATCCGTCCCTGCGGGGCTCTCATCCACAGACACAGCAACAGGGCTTGGTCCGCCAGCTGCAGGGCTCGGGGACCGCAATGCCTCCCTGCTTTCCACGGGGAGCCCAGGGTCCGAGGCTCTGTCTGCCGTCACCGTGTCAGGATACGGTCCAGCACAAAACAAGCGACCGTTGAGAGAGCCGAGCAATTGCTCAGGCTGGCGATGGACGCAGAGTTGCTGCTTGTTACCACTCTCCAGCAGCTTCTTACATTTTCAGGGGAGAGAGAGAATTATTGGTCATCCCGTTTCACACGGGTGGTGAATAACATTGACTGAGCTGTGACTTTCAGCCTTGAAAATTAGTGCAGAAAACACTATAAAAGGTTATTTTCTTACAGTGTCAGAAGTTGTTGCTCGGAAGGAACTTATGCTAAAAACTGCACAAATGGTTAAATCATCTTGTAAAACAACCAAACATGAATTTCCAGCTCAATGATGCCACTGATGTTCCTGCCAGCTTGCAGGTGGGCATGACTTTACGGCCCCTGAGTTTGGGAGAGAAATTGCTCAATGCAGTCCAAAGGGAAAGACTGAGAAAGGTTATGGGAAGTGATGGAATGGTTTTATCGTTTCTTTTTTACTATTTTTTTTAACAGGCAAATTAGAAAAAAAATAGATCATTTTGTATACACTTTTGCTTGCAGTTTCTAGCGGTGCATTATCCCACTACATGACATCGACTTGAGTGGCAAATGCAAAAATTAATTCCCATCACTCAAGATCAGCCTGCAGAAGATCATCCCATACTCCAGCGTTGCCGTGTTTCTCTGGGCCCCTGCCAGGCAGCCTCCCCTCTCCTTCCCTGCCTCAGAGGCTTGCTCAGGCTGGTTTTAACTTTGGTTTTCAGGTCTGTTTTTCCTCCTCTGAGATGGTTAGGCTGATTCCACTGATTTCAAAATCTTCAAGTATATTTTTGGGTTGGTCTGTTGCTGTTGTTTTCAGCAAGCCTTTGGAGTTCATCTTCCCTCCTTATTTCCCTGACACTTTGGTCAACAAAAAAAGCACACCAAAAAAAAACCAACCTTCAAGGACTGATTTTATCTCTGCCCACAGCAGGTAAATGCATGCTCTCTCCTCTCTAGAGATCTCTCTAAGCTGTGCGTTTCTGTCTTTGGGTTGAGCATTACCAGCATCATAACTTATTTATGTTTTGCTCAGCTGAAGAGGACAACACCTCCAGTGTTAAAAGGAAATACCGGAGGGCAGAGGCGAGCATTATTTTCTCTCTTGCCTTCTTCACTTCATTACAGCTGGAGACTCCCCAGATCCCTGCTTTCTTCTCTCCGTGCAGCGCTCTGGGGAAGGAGGGCTCCACAAAGAGCACATGCTCCCGCAGCCGCGGCAGACGCACTTGCTGTTTTAAGGCGATATTCCCAACTGGCGCTTCTTCGCAATATGTCATTCGTGTCACAAGCCCGATTTGTATTTTGTTTGCTGCTTGAAGAAATCATTTTGTTGAATAATAATCTTCCTTGTGCGAGAACTTCTATTTTCAAAACGGTCCGTGGAGCGGCTCATCTCTTAATGAGTTTTCCTACGGGCTATGAGCTGACATCAAGAACCTTCTTCACTTGGCTTCTTTTGCAGAAGGATTCATTGCAGACGCCAAAGTCAGCTGTCAGGTGCAGAAAGAAGCAAAAATGCTCCGAAGACGTAGCGTTGCAAGATGAACTGAACGCGAGCATGTTTCCGAGATCACCACAGAGACAGCACCTAACCGAGCACCAGCTCCAGGTTTGGAAGATCTCACAACATTACATTTTATCCCAGCTTCTGCCACTCGCTCGGTGAGCTCACAGTGGCTGAAATTCAGCCCTGTGAAAGCACAAAGCTCACGTACCTTTTAACCCAGTGTTGCAAGACTAAAGAGGGCCAAGTGTCACGGTGCTTTGGGCTGGTGACTGTCACCAGAGGAACTGGAATCCTTATCATACGCCCTTGGAGTCCCATAAATACCCACTGTATTTGTTGTAACAGCCAGTGGTAACTCCTGCAATAGCCGACTTCTTGATTTCTCTTACTCTCTATTCATTTATCCCTATCTGTCTTAACAGAGTAAGGAAAAAAGGACCCGTTACACCTCTCTAAATTTAACACCGTAGGTTCGCATCTCAAAACCGTATGCCAACAATGATTTTGCACTAGTTATGGTTACACGTGGGTATTTTTTCCTTGTTTATTTATACAATTAGACAAGATATTAGACTGTTTAATCTCTCATAAAATCATCTACATGTTTTTCCCCTCGATTTGATAGACCTGATCAGAGTTCTTAAAAAAACCCCAAAAATGGGCTTTGCTGTAACATCTTTCTCCTTCCCTTGGAGCACATCTACTTTTGTTTCTAAAGTCTTGGTAGCAATATCACAGAGTCTATTGTTTTGCTTCCACTTACTTCTGCTGTGCCATATATACTTTGTAAATTATAAATATGCATCCAGCTTACTTAAAAAAAATTGTTGGCCCAAAGTATTTCTTGCTAACCATTATCATTAAACTAATCATTACTGCATTCAAATCAGTTCCTTTTGTTCAAGTAATAATGTTCTTTGTTATTTCATCCATCCATAATGATGGATTTTTATAAGATTAGCTCTCAGAAAACAGTCAAGTACGTTTTAAAGAAATGCACTAAAATGACTAAAAAGTCATTGAGACAGAATCCCAAATTATTACTTTCTTCTCCTGTAGGAAAACAAGAAATGGTTATTTTTAATGTACAAATGGATATGATCTTAAATTTTCGTAAGAAGATGGAAAAAAAGACAGGGACAGAGAGGAGAACTTCTAAGCAGCCTAAAAAAAAAAAAAAATCAGTTAACACAGGTTTTTGGAAGGAAGACACATCTAGCCATCTTGATACTGCTCATTGAAAGAAGTAGAATAGAATCACTATTACTACTCAGTAAAGACTTGTGATTGACCTTGTAAAAGAGTTTAATTCTCCAGACAACTTGAGAATTGCAAATTTAAGACACAAGTAAAAATTCTGACTTTAGAAACCAAAAAAAGAACGCCGTGCCTGGCACAACTGCAGAGCAGTTCACGCTCCCCAGCCGCAACCCTGATTTTTTGAGCAGAGGTCAACAGGGGTGACAGAGAGGGTTTGGTTTGGGTTTTTTTCCTTTTCAGCAGGGAAAAGGCTTCCTCTAGGTATGTCCGTATGTAGAAGAAAGCCAGGAACGAGGGAGAAAAAACTATACACATTATCATGGCAGACTTGTTGTGCCTTTCTTCTCCAAAAGGACAGCTAGAGTTGGCGAAAGCCGTTCGCTTTGGGCTTGGGCATTAAGGGAGACTAATAATGACTGAAATCCTCTCTTCTTACGAGAAAGTTCCTCCGGTCTGTTTAATTTAAAAATAGCCTAAGCAACTGCTGGTTTCCTCTCCACCAGGGAGAGGAAAAAACCCAAAGTTTCTTTTTAGGATATTTCTGAGCAGACAAAAATTGAAAGAAAAAGAAGTACTTTAATGAAAGCAAAGCTCAACTGACAAGCAAGCTCCTAAAGGGAAAAAGTAATCAATTCAAGAGGGTCCTGCTGGTAAATGGCAATTGCATCTTCCACGGTATTTCTTCTTGGTAATTGAGTTCTATGTGTCTCTTGTTGCGACCCCTCGTAAAAGTGGGGCGGAAGGTCCCTGAGCTCATCACAGTCTTTTGTGGGTATGTTTGGGGTTTGTTTGTTGGTGTGTTTGGTTTTTTTTTTAGCCCTTCCCGAGTTCTTCATGAGGTCTTTCAGAGAAAACTCAAGATACTAATGGTCTGTTTGAGCGCACTAGGGTAGGGGTGGACATGGTGGAAGGACCTGACATGGGTTTGCCAGTAACTTTCTAAAAAAAACCCAAAAAACCCCAAATACAAACATTTCCAAGCGACATAGCCAACCTTTTTAATAATACAGTTAGCAGACCATGAGAGTTGAATGCCATTCCTGAAGAATTATTCATCCACTTACTTAGATAATGACATAATTAACTTTGTGGCCTGCCCTCTCCTCTTAAAAATCCTTCCATATTTATGGTAGCGAGCCAGCAGAACTCAAAGAGGTCCTCATCAGGTGGAGAAAGTGTAACATTTCCAGCAAAGGCTGCCACTTGCCATAGGTGAAGGCTTTCTCTGAGCTCAGTGAAGCTGCTCTTTTGCTAACAAATTAAAAAGAAAGAAATAAAAGCACCACCGCCCCACCCAATCTGTAGTGCAACCACCGTTAGATGAGCATCATCCCTCAGCCGTGCCCAACATGAGCCAGCACTGCCTGCAAGCCCGAGCCGGAGTCCTCCCTGCCAAGGGCTTGACGGGAGATTTACCGCCGAGCCCTGGCCCCCGCTGCCCAGGTCGACATGCACGACCTCGGCTTTCGGAAGCCTCGCTGGGCTCCCCAGTGAAGAGACAAGTGGTGGTACCTGTCTCCGTCCATGGGGTCACGGCACAGGCGTGTCTGTCCTGCATCACCGAGCAAAGCAACCTTTATACCTAACCAGGTCCTGCGCGTCTGAGCAGTCCGAGCTGAGCGGCAGATATTTAATATCACAGCACTTCAAACATTTTAGTTACCCATATCTTTTAAAAAATTCTCAAAATGTCAGTGTTATTTTTACCCTCCTCTGCAGTCCCTCTGAATTTTGCTCTTACTCTCTTATGTTGCTTTCTTATTTTACTTTAAGTCTGTCAATTATTTTTCCTTTGGTACGAGCAGGAAAGATGTGCCTGCCTGTGATCCCATGAGCAATACTGCTTTCAGCCCCTCCTCTCACCTTGAGTTTCATCAGCCCAGACCAGACCACAGCCCAGCTCACACCGCACCCCTGAGGCCTTATTTTATTTTCACCTCCCACATTATACACCTTAGTAAAGGGAGGAAGTCTTGTATTTATCAGTTTGGACAAATAAATGATCCAAGTCTTTTAACTGGCTCTTTTTCATTCTCTAGGAGTTTTACGGACACCCAAACATTTACCCACAACTGGGTTTGGTTCCTCAAATCTCCGCTGACTTTTTAACAGCGAGGGGCAGTTTCTTTAGCTCCCCAGCCCACGAGTAAAGCTCAAACTCCCCCCGAGCGGGACCAGGAGATCAGCTGCCACGCTGGGAGCCTGCAGGGTTTTCCGTAAGAGCTGAGCATGATCATGCAGAAATGGGAGAGAAAACCCCCAACACGCCAAACAACGAGAAAAAAAACCCCGACCGATCCTGTGGCAGGGAAATGTGGCATTTCACGCAGCTCCGCTTAAAATCGGTAACATTAATGCATTATCAAACTCTCCAGTTTGTTCAGTTTCTGTAGCAAAATCTGCCAGAAGCCCAGAACATTTCATGCTTTCATCTTCCAGAAATAATTTGACAGTACTTGAAGATTTGATCGCTCTGATTACATTATTATTGTTTGTTGAATACCAATAATAGCAGGCTTTAAAAAAAAAATAATTCTCTTTTCACTACTTGCTTCGTAGCAGTGAGATGTGCTGTGACAGACCGTCATGGGGGAGACTTGGCATTCCTCGTGACTTCCCAAAGCGGGTGTTGGCGAGTGCACGGGACGGAGGCGAGCAGGAGGATTTCCCGGCAGCTCCCCTGAGGCACCGGTGCTCCGCTGCCGACCCTGCTGGGCACCGACATGGGGCCAGAGTCCATCCGTGGAGCAAGGGCTGATGGCTCCCATGATGGAGCATCCCGCAGCATCGATGTTGCACTTTATGCCAGTAGACTCTGCTCCCCCAAACCTGCCTCCATGCACTTCACACGCTGAGCAAATCTGCCAAGTTGGGTTTTTTTTTTCATCTACTAGAAAGGCTTCCAAGCCACTAATTTTAAAGAAATTGGCTGTTTTCTACAGAAAAAGTGATGTGCCTGATTAATCCTTAGATCCTTCATATCAGGGCTTTGTCAGTAGGCAGCTTTCTTTCATATGCACCACTTACTCCAGTAATCAGATAAATTGCCAAGCCGTGGCGTTAAGGTAGAGAGCTGTCCTCCGGCTGCCGAGCTCCTGTCCAAATGACGGGTGCTGAGGAGTCTAACAGTGCTTGGAGTATTGGCAGCAACGCCTATGTAGCCCTGTGAACGCGCTGTTCCTTCCGGGGCTCTGCACGCTGAGGGGCGGCTGGGAAATCATCTTGGCCTTCTCTCTTTTTAGTAGTGAGGCTTTTATCTACGTTTCCCAAATGGCAAACTCGGCGCTACCAAGCCCAGACCTTGAGATACATTAGAGAGGGTTCAAAGGGAAGGAAGGAGCTTGTGACTTGATCTAGCGTGACAGCAAGTAAGGAAACGAGAGAGCACGTGTGCTGCTTCTGTGAGAACATGCACGCTTCTCCAGGAGTCTCCTAATTACGAGTGAACTGCTGCCTTTGAATAAGTACGCGTCCTCCCTCTCTTCCCAAACTCTCTACCCGTCATCCGTGTTGTAACTCCATTAGTAGTAACATCTGTATTGCCCTGCCGGCTTCAGGTGAGGATTTTAGCTCTCAACTCACAGACATAATCTGAAATAAAATAGATCTTCTGATGCAATTAGAGATCAAGATTCCAAATTATACTTATAAATGCTGCAGCCCTACAGACCAGCCCAGCACGTACATGAATAGCACCATAACACACAAGTGAAGACGAGCGTGTTGGTTTTTGCTACCAAATAAGTACCAAGAAAACCATCTAGTCTTTCATTTGGGTATAAGCCTAATTATGTTGGTTTTAGAGCATGCTCTTTAGATGACTGAATGCTTCTTAGGGACTGGAACTCATTATTTCGCTCCCTGCTGAACAGGTCTGGGACTGCTCCTTCTCCTTTTCTTGGTCAAGTACATGCAACTTCATGCTTGTCCCGGCTTCTGTACCAGGCACGGCGGGTCTCGGGTTTGCCTCTGGTGTCACGGGTACAGTCACAGACACAGAAACTGGCCTTGGAGGATTTTCTGCCTGGTTCCTGATGCACATCTGGATGCCTCAGCTGGATGACCAGAAGAGCTGACCCCCAGCAGACCACCCTCCCGGTATGAGCCCAAACCCCCACCAGTGGAAGCCAGACACGAGCAGGGTATTTACCAGACCGACCCAGGCTGCAGACAAGAAGGGGGAGCTGCCCCCCCCCATCCCCGCTGCACCCCCGAGGAGCACTGGGGAGGAGCGGGGTGCACCCACACCCCACGGCGTGCAGGCTCTGCAGTGGGGCTGCAATGCTGGGAGGGTTTTAGGAACAATACAAAGGAAAAGTGTATGGTTTAAAATAGGCAAGTTTTAAGTCCTCATAGTCACACAATTCACTGGCACAAAGAGGTCAGCAATTAACCTCTGGAAAACAAAACCCTGACTTCAGAGACTACCCTGCTCCAGAAGAAGCTTTCCAAACACGTATCACTATGTTTGCACTGGTCTGTAACAGGTCTTTTCAGGCTGATAAATGTAGTTTTGAAGTGAAGAAGTTGTTAGCAATAGGTTACTATACATGGTTTCTCTCTTAGAGCCTGTCGCACTGCGTAAGCAGGAAAAATACTACACTAGACCAGAATGATGACAATCAAAAAAACGCTACTCTCATTTCTAAGTAGTCACCCTAAACAGTATAGACTTGTGTTGGGATCTTCCCAGAAAGAATCGCCAAATCACGAGACCCGATCAAAGTGCCAGTCACACCAGACGGCAGGAAGCCTGTGTTGGGAGCGGCTGCCGGGGCCGAGCTGGAGCCCGCTGCTAACCCCGGGGAAGCAGCGCAAGCCCCCGTCGAAAGCCCAGCTCTGCAGCAGGCAGCGAGCCCCGTCGCAGGCTGCTCCTTCACAGGCACGCGTGTGCACGGTGCACACGGGTGGGAGCATCACTCTGCAGGGGAATGTTCAAATCAAGATGATGTTTTAATGGAAAGGCTCCTCTGCTCTCCAATGCGAGGCACGCTCGTGTTTCCTGACCCGCGCTGTCATTGCAAATGACAAACTTCTGCCAAAGTTCAGAAAGTTCAGTAAACATTTCCTTTCCCCTACTGATACGTGATATTCAACAGAAACCAGAAATGCCCATTTTAGCCAGTCCCGCACACTGACAAACAGCTCTTGCTCGTGCCGGGAGTCTGGAGTCAGATGAGCAAGGCGTAGGATCAGTCTCATTATTTCCTTCCTCGTAGCATTACTTTTCCTCCTTAATCCAAACACAGCTTTCTGCAGTTATTATAGTAGTTTTAATCTAATAAAACATAAACAGCATGGATCAAAGAATATCCCAGAGGCACAATATGCAGAAAACTGCTCATGTAAAGTTCAGCAACATGAAATGCAAAGCCTATTTACTGCATACATAGACAACCCAAAGGTAGGAGAGATCTGTAAGACGTGCCTGTCGCTTTATTCCCTGGGCCGTAATGCTGTCTATCCAATTAAAGTGCGTTTGACTAATCACCAGTTAACATACTTCAATTAATTTAATTAACATGCAATAACATTACATCATGCAAAGAGAATACTGTAACTTGTTTTCAGATTAAATTCTAAATTACTGCAGAACATGTCCATTCCTAAATGAAATAAAAACTAAAGCTACTTTTCTCCCTTTTCTTCCTAGCACCTTTTAAGTACAGGCACAGATGTAAGTTCTGGAAAACTAAATTCATTAAGTGAACGTACAGCTTTCGTGAAATCTATAGGTGTCAATTTGTCCAAGACTAATTGTGTGCTTCTTGAATTACAAAGGGCAGATGCCAGCGGTCAGAATTTGACCTTAGAATACTCCCCATGCCCAGTTACGGTGCTGGTCATCTTGTCCCCCACCCCACTCATAGCACTTGGATGACCAGACCCGATTCGAGTCTGGTGGCTCACCAGCTATCATAAAAGGCAGGCAAATCAACAGCAGCTGGCTGGCATTTCTGACACTGCTCCTGGTATTTCAGCTCTTATTCAGACCCAAAGAGTTTATCTGGAACCCATCACCCGGCCCCAGCCCCCAAGTTCTCGAAAGAAACTGGGAACCACTTCCCAGGTCTCAGCGAAATGCCTCCAGCAGCAAGGCAGCATAGCCCGGGGGACTTCCCACTGCCAGACCTTCGCTTGCATTTCACACCGGCCTCTTTAAAATTCTGCTTTGGTCTACTAGAAAGCATAAAAAAAAAAAAGATCACTTTCAAAACAGCAATCTTGATAAAAGGGTAAGTAATAGCCCATAGTGCTTTGAAAGATGTTTGCTTGTCAACATTGTTTTCTGCGTGAACACAACGATAAGAAATGAGCTATAGCAGAAGTCAGGGCCAGTGGAAAGGGTAGGGGAAAAACCAAGTCATGAAATGCAGAGATGCAAAAGGAGAGAAAAGTGATGGAGGGAGCGAGAGCGGCAGCAGGAGGAGGCTGGGATAACATTGGGTTTTGTAATTCCACAGGAGTTTGCCCAATTTTCTTTATCCTTTACTCTGGGTGTCTCTGGCCAGGTTGCAGCAAGGCTACTCCTGACCCAGGCCACCTTCCGGGTCGTCAGCAGAGATGAGGTCTGCATTCCCCCCAAACTGCCATCTGACTGTGACTCTGTACGCTGCCACGCAGACACCAACACCCATGTTTTCTGTTGGGAGAGCTTTGATCACAGTCAAAACACCTCCAGGTATCTGCTGAGCTTCCCTACTCCAAAACTGGTCTCCACCATTCGTTGGTCACGCGTGAGCCTTTACACTCCCTGTAGCAAAAGCGAATGTTACACTTAAAGCCTTTTCTAACTCCTTAACAGTGTGTTCGGTCCACTGACGAGACTTTCTGGCAAGTCTCTAGAGCAAACGCTGCATTTGGAAGGTCGTCAACACAGCAGAGATGATCACCTGCGATGGCACCAGTCAGCTCCTAAGCATTGTGCCCCTGTGCAGAGGTGCTCACCTAGCTCAAAAGTTGAGCACCACCAAATAAACCACAGGAGCAACTCCTGCAGAGGACTGGGGAACATGCCTTTCCTTCATTGTCGTGCGGCTGTGTTGTTGAAGGATGAAACCAGTAGAAGTCTCAGAGTGTGATATATCTCACTGAAAATAGTGAAATAGGGTTTAATACTATCTTTATGAATAACAAGGAAAGTATACATTATCTATCCTGAATAGATCCCATGCTTTCTAAATTCAAGTTAATTTTAAAGAGAAATTCCAACTCAGTCAAATGAAATCTACTTCTTTTCAAATTTCCCTTCTGATCTATGTACGGTAGTATTTTTGCTAAAGGTTGCCTAGTCAGAGGTTACACTGCACCAACTGGAAAGTAATCCCCATAAAAATCATGTCAGAATTTTCCTTAGGATTCCAGTTAATGAAAGGACAAATAAAATACCAGCATTATTTCCAGCCTTTGAAAGTTTCCTTTCCGAAGAGTTCTTTTAAGTGCTAATTAATCAAATCAGTGATATTTTTCTAGGGTCAGTGATTCATTACTGCTGTACTAGCTGAAACTGAAGTCTGAAAGATGAAACTAAATAGATCATATTTCTTCCATAGATGGTCAAGCTGCATTTACAGGAAGGATAGACATTAACTTGAGTCAAATACATGCTGAATCACTGTTTTCCCCCCCTCTCTCCTTTTGATAGCAGTACAGAATTAGTGAGATGAGATTACCAGAAAGCTTTCCATCGACATCCAACCAGCGCTTGGCTGGTGCAGATGAGCATCACCAGATTCAGCCTTCCCTATTGTAATTAACCCAACAAGAGCCTCAATGGGCTGAAGGTCATCACGTTGCCGGCAAGGTTACTACATGAATTTAGCCATATTCTTCATGCAGGACCAAAATCTGTTTTTGACTGCAAGGATGTGGAAGGCGTTTCTGAACTCAAGGCTAGCAACGGACGTCAGCTTTCTGCACAGGTGGAAAACAGGGAGTGGACGTAACCTCACACCAACAACCTCCCTCCACCTTGGCGCCCCTCCCATCAGTGCTTTTTAAAATGTGTATCCAGAAAGTAATGCTAAGAAAATAATGTCAAAAGGAAATGCAAAGAAAGTAATGTTACGAAAAAGCCAAGAGAGCAGACTGATGAAAGATCGTCAAGAAGAAGGGTAAGAAATGGAAAGAAGGACAAGTAAAACCAAGGGGAGAGAAAGGTGCATACTTAAAAATAAGTGAGAACCATAAGATGAAGAAGGAAAGAAAATAATGAAAAGAAAAAGAGAAGAAAGAAACTCAGTTAGAAGAAAAACAAGTTTTAAACCATCTCGCAAATGAATGTCTCTGCCGTGATTGAAACCACAGTTAGGCAGAGCTCGATTTTTATCAAATACTTCAGCTGAACATTGAAAGTCAGCTAAATTTCTGCACAGAAGAGGTGAAAGCAAAGGTAGCTCTGGAAAAAGCTCAGAATCCCACTGCTGAGCTTGGAGTAGGAGAAAAACCAGCAGGGATGATGGCAGCACCACACAGGGTGTGAACTGTGACATACAGGATATCTCCATAGGGAGATAACTTCTACCTATTATCCTGAAACCTTCTACTGATCAACTGTACACATGTATGCCCAACACCAACCAATTTAATTTATCATCATATTCCTAAGGAAACACACTCAGGCATTAACCTAATGCAACTGAATATCTGAAGAATTTGTCTTCATCAACAAAATAAAATATGCAGGTCTTTCAGATCCTCAGTTGGAAGAAAACATTTATGTAATCTCAGTGCCAATCTCAATGCCACAGAAACACAATTTAGGAATTGACATTATGAGTTATTACAGGCTATTAGATGGGGTTTTTTGTTTCTTTTTTTAACGAATGTCTGTCTTGAGAATAGAAATTACACGCAGAAACTTCTACCCACAATTGCACATACATAGTCTAAAGATTGTCACGAAAGAAAAAAGTTGGCTGCTTTTTTGGGGCAGCAAACACTGCTCAAAAATCTCCAGTTTTAACAATCTGTGTGACATTTAAGGTTTGCCAGAAACCACATGACATCACAGGTAACATTATAGGTAATAAACACTATTCTAACCAGTAATTTGTTGGAGATTATAGGGAAGAATTATTATTACTTGATGCTGCTTTCAGTGTATTTGTTCAAAGCTACAGCCACAATACTCGTAATGCTCTGGGTATTTCTCCACTTCAGAGCAGAATTAAGTGCTGGATTTTTCTTCTGATACTGAAAGGTCCAAAATCAATGCCTTCATTGGTACTACCGCTCCTGTGAGCCCATTTTTTCCACAGAAAGTGGTTGAATACCTTTGGCTAACTATGCCCCATTTCCCATCTCATTCACAGGCTGCTTTGCACGATCAACTTTTGCAAAGTGTCAGCCTAAAATAATAACGTGGCCACCAGAGCACAGAGCTTGTGGGTGGAAGAAACATTTAAATCGTTCAGTCCTTTGAGTTATCAAATAAAAAGAAACCCCAAGTGTTTGCATACCACTTTTTGAGGAAATACCGTGTCCCAAAGTATAGGAGATGATTTATTTGCCCACCAAATGGAGCAGGAGCTGTGCATCAAGAGTGAGATAAAGACTGAGGTTCCTCTGACAAGTTGAATGAATCCAGATTGAGAGAGATGTTTGTAGAGCTCTGGGTTTGGCTTAAGCCTGGTGCTTCTAGGCTTCGTATTTCTACCTTTCCACTTCAGCCAAGCCTGCAGAAATATAACAGTGGACGTTGACAGAGTGATGTTCCCTCTGCTGAACCCAGATGATGCCCCGCCGCAGGCGGCTGCTGCGTGGGGTGGGACAGGACACGCGGACCTGCCCCGTGCACGGGTACCACCCCTCACCAGGACCAACCCCAGAGCTTACCGAGACTGCAGCACAGCTTTGGGTACCACCCAGGCAAACACACGTTAAAGTTTGGGGTGGGATTTTTTTCTTCATTTTATAGAAAAAATATATTTATATAAATATAAAAAAATATATATGAGGATTATGGACCAAATCCTGCATTTCTTGTTCAGGAACACCCCCAATGGACCTTAGCAGGTCCAAGCTACTGAAGAGCATGGCAGTCTGTCCTGGGTGATGCTATGGAGGAAGCTTCCAACGGAGATATTCATTAGTAAGGGGTTTGTTTGCTTGGGTATTGTTTCAGTGACAGCTGAGGAATGTAACACACCTGGTGTATGGATGAGGTGGTTTCTGTTCTTAAGCAACAAACCTTTAAAAATCTGTATAAGAAACCAGATTAGCCAAGTGAAAGCAGGAACACATGAAAGGATGCTTTTGGGTGGGGGGGGGGGGGGGGGAAATATGGGCAATGCTAAAGGCCCTCTGAAACCTGCTCTGTGGTAGCCAGATTTGATAAGATTGTTAAAATTAAAAACATAATGTATATATCCCCACTGCTGTTGTAATGTTGATTCAAACCCATGGAATTGTTCCTTCTGATTTTATTTCTCCCAGAGACTGTTTCAAGCAGATTTACCTCCAGGCACCTAGCTGGAAATATTCCCCACAGCCTCCCATCCAGATAGCGTTAATATTTTCCTCCAAAGGCACGTATCTCCACCAGGCTTTGCTACACTCATGACTAGTAATTAAAAGATTCAGAAAGCCTTCAGGACTACACCCACACGCATGAGAACCACATGGCAACCTGCTGCTGCTGAGCCCCTGATAATAGCCCAATTAATTTTCTATAAAAGAACAAAGTTGAATAATCACCTCTACAAACCAGCTCCAGTTTCGCTCCTTCCCAACCTCCCCAGCCACGTGCACACGGCTGCGCTCGGGGAGGATGGGTGTACACCCTGGCATGGGAAAAGCGGCCAGAGCTTTGCTGGAAGAGTTTGTTTTGTACAGGTTTCTTGGAATTGCAACCTTTTATTGAGTATCCCTCCCAAGCACAGAACTTCTCCAGTAAAGCGTGGCTGGTTTACCTGCACGTACAGGCTGGTGTGGGTCTTCTCCTTGTAGGTCCTCATGCAAATTCAGTAAGTGCCTGAAGCTACAGAGGCAGCATGAAGGAAATAAGCTGCCGCCTCCTGCAGAGAACAGAGCTATTCATCACTGAACTGAAAATGGAGAAGGCAACACTCTCCGGGCTGCAGTTGCCCGAGTTTGCACACATCGGGGATGCAGAGAAGAGCCATCCAGCACGTCACGGGCTGCGTGGCAGAAGCTCAGCTCTCAGTCCTCAGCACCAGCATCCCTCAAGACAAAGGGCCATGACGGGTCTAAACAGGATGATACCAGAGGGGCAGCGAGCTCCTGCATTGCTTTGCAGAGAATTGACTGGGAGAGTAACTTTCATCCAAATTAAGATGGAAACAGGACTATCAGATACGGTCAGATGTGACACAAGGATGCACCCCAGAGCACAAACCAATGCAACCACGGCCGAGCCGCACCCCTCTGCGGCAGATGAACGGCACGGCGGGGCTCCTGCGCGCGGGCAGGAGTCGGCGAGCAGCGAGTGAGACGGGCTACTAAGAGTGGAGGAAAAAGGTCATGTCCAAATTAGCCCAAAGTGGAAGGAGAGAAACATTGAAATGTTAGAATAATTTATAAAAACCATTTTGTGTAATTTACAAATGGCTCTATTATCTACTTTGCGATCTTTGTAGCAATGGCAGAGAAAGGATAAGAGCATCAGATGAGAATTATAGGGTAATGTTATTCATAAGCAAGCCTTATCTGTCTCTGTACAGCTTGTGTATTTTTATAAATAGCTAAATTCTTTAACCATTCAAGGTTTGGAAGCTGAGAGATTCGTGTCTCACCTCATTTCTCAGAGGAAATGGATTTTTGTCTGCTGTACAGCTGACTTCTAATTAGTCAGAGGTTTTCAGCTTGGCGAGTTTGACGAACCCTCCACAATATTGAATCACCAGTCGTGTGAATACCAGAGTCCAGCCCCTGGCACTGTGGAAACCACAGGCAGCATTTTAAAAGGGAGGAGGTAACTTGCTGACAAAGCACCACTTCTGACCTGTGTTCGCTCAAGGAAAACACTCTCTCCCATCACTGGGTTAGACAATGCAAACAAAAACCGGTGCATTTTCTTCCCCATTCACTTCTCCACATGTAGATTACATTCTTCAACAAAATAAATGGGTGAATTTCAGCAGTTATGAATATCTTCCCATAATCAGACATAACATCAACTTTAAAAGCTTAAAATACAAAGAATCTAGTTTTTTAATATGCTTTAAATTGCAGATTAAAGCAGGCCACTGTCATTATGACTTGATTGTCTACTTTAAAATTTTGCGTAGTTTAAAGCGGTAATCTTTTTTTACTGAGAGCTTCCAAAAAGTCAAGCTGAGAGCTGTTTCTAGGGAATAAATCATCTAACTGCTATAAACATTTTCTTTAAAACTGCTTTTTCCACAGTTTACTAGATCTTTTATTTTGAAGGAAGCAGTTTAAGGAATTTTTCACTGCAGTTTTAGTGATTAATAATTAAGCTCACATGGTTTGACTATTTTTGCGATTTCCGAAGGCAAATCTTCATCTTGCATATCTGATGCTCACCTACAGAAATGTGTAACTCGCATTTCAAAATAAGAACAACGGGAAAATAACATGTTATTAAGATGATATCAATTTGTTTAAAATTAGACAATGACTTTGAAAACCAGTGGACTGATTTCCTCCTTTGCTTGGGATGTGCGCCTCTTTCTCACCAGAGCAGACAGGGAGTGCCTGAAGAGGCTACGGAGACGGGAGCCGCATGAGGGTGTCTTGCGGAGACCTTCACCAGGTCGCAGCGCTCAAGGTGAAGGACGCAAATGCCCCGTCCGAGAAGGGCTCTTGCGAGATGGGGCCATTGCTCTGGGAGGAACCCTGTGCTCTTTTCCTTCCAATCTCTCCCTCAATCCTTTGGGTTTCTGGGAATTCCCATTCACCCCCAGTTGTAGGTGTACGAGA